>NC_084900.1:14924639-15149639 GCF_949316345.1 Pungitius pungitius | reverse complement strand
TACAGTTTAGACATATTGTGGTAAATTTATTTGATTAGTCTCTCCAACCTCTCTTTTCCCTTTTGGTTCATATTTTCTATAGTACCCTGAATTGCTGAATTTTTTTTTGTTTGAAATGTGCTTTAAGTATTCATCTTGATTGATTAATGGTCCACCCAATCTTAACAACTAAATCATAATAAAATCCCCAAAATAGAAAAAGAAGCTTTTTACAACAACAGCTAAATCACTTACACCAATTCTTCATAATCGCGTCTGCAAGCTCTGTGAAACACGGCTAAAAACCTGCCCTCTATTCACATTAGAATATAATCAATAGCGATAAAAGGAGGAAATGTTGAGAGCTCGGGAAAGGCTTTGTCCTCCTGCCAGCTTTCTACGTATGAGTGTTGTTTTATTTATGTTGTTCTCTGTTTACATGGCACACGATGATGTGATCTCACTGCTAACCAGCGGCATGCAGCGCGGCTACCTCCTCCAGCTTGTACGTGATCATGGTGAAGGCTCTGAAGACGCAGTCCGTGGAGCCGGTGATGGTGATGATCCTCTCTGGACAGGAGCCCTCTGAGATGTTGACCCGTGCGCTGCTCTGTGGGGACGGAGGTCATTCATTGGTCAACGTAAACCACAGAGTTGTTTGCCGTTCTTGCCAAATGCGATTATTTGCTCGCTTGCAGGAAGTTAGACGAGAAGATCGATAGCACTTATTTTCCCTTTTGTAAATGCAAAGCTTTTTGTACGGCGGGCAGCTGGTTCAATTAGCTTGGAATAAGGATTAGAATCGCAGGGTAAACAGCTGGCCTGGTTCTATCCAGATGTCAGCAGCCACGACTGCACAGCGAGGCGTGAGTAGTTCACTCGGGGGAGGGGGGGGGGGGGTGAGGAGAGACTGAGAGCAGCGTCTCTGTGTCCCAGGCGGACAATGTAACAGCTTCGTCTCGGGGCGCTTCAGCCTCGGATGACAAACCTCCCGCCCGCCTTCATCCCGTGTCCTTCACTGAAGGTCACGGGATCAGCGGGCGGACAGCGCTTCTGAGCCGGGGGGGGGGGGGGGGGATGTTTTCTGCAGCCACTCCAGTGAGTTATGCTTCCGCTGTGACTGTGAGGTCCCAACGGGGGCTGGGGAGGGCAGTCGAGGTGGGGGGGGGGGGGGGGGCAAAGGCCAAAACGGGCTCCTGGATGAAGGGATGACATGAGTTCCTCCGTTCATCCGCCATAGATCAAACCCCCCGACCCCTCAGCGGCCAGGGTCAGAATCACACGTGGTTCAGGTTAAAAGATACAAACCACTACGAGGAACGGAGGAGCACGACTGAACGGGTTTAAGCGAGTGTTCGTGAACGGGGATTTAAACAGAAAGAGCGCCGTTATTGGCCATTATCGGTTTCTATGTGTTCAAGCTCGCAGAGCCGAGCCTCATCGTGGATGCACGTTTTCAACCAGCAGCACGGTGCAGGCGATGAGCGGTTGTCGTGGATACCGTACCTCTTCCCGTATTCGTTTCACCGTCTCTCCTTTCTGCAAAAGAGAAGAAGATGGAGGACAGCTTTAGACAGAGCCACCGGCTGCGTCCGACCACCAAGGTCTGATTGGGATTCGTACACCTGCTGTAATGTGTGTGTGTGCGTGTGTGTGAGGACCTCCCGCCAGGGACAAGAGCATTTTATTGGACTTGTGTCACGCCGCATCACGTCCTCTCCTGCTTTGTGGCATTAGTCAATCCAAGCTGTCACAGCTCACACCTCCCGGCATCCACCGACGATCAAAAGCTGTGTCATCTCGCTCACGGTTTTTTTTTCTCTCCCCCCCCTCCATGAAATGCGTATTGTGGGCGTGGCGGATTGTGATTCTGGTGTCGGCCTTTTTATTGACGAGAAAGACACGAGAGGCTTCGCCGGCGAGATGGAGTGGCGAGTCATTAGTACCACGGATCAAGTGCCTCCCCTCTGTCGAGCCGCATTTTTCTCCAGCTCCTTTCGCTCTTCTATCATTTTCTTTTCCACACTTCCACACCCCCCCCACCCCACTCCCCATGTCTTTTGTAAGGGGTTGTATTACGAAGGAGAGAAGAGCCGGGCCCTTCCTGACAGACCCTTACAGGCCCCACAAGGGGCCTTCTTTAATACGGCTTTAGGTTCAGCAGGAGGCCTGCAGTCCATGCACTTATGCCTTTGATGGATTTATTGGGGTTGAGGGTGTGGGGGGGGGGGGGGGGGGCAGCAAAGTCTCAAGAGGTTTGGTTGAATGCAATTACATTTAGGATGGGACATTCAAAACAGGAATGCTGCATAGAGGAAGAATATTCCACACGTGCTTATCATGATAACACGACTTTTTGTTACTGGGATGATTTCATTCCATTTGTTTGTGATTCACATTCTGTACAACCCACAGCGTCTTCTGACCTTTGACCCTCGCATCGTTAAAAAGGACAAGCGGTGGAAACGAGAGAACAACCCAGTAAGGGACTATGAATTCATGCAAAAATATCTGTGGATACACAGCTTTTCTTTTTTGTAATTGATTTCTTTATCCGCGGTTATTAAAGACAGAAGTCCTTGGTTTATAATGGTTTTGCTGCCGTTAACCAGATGGATCTTTTCTCGTCACAGCTGCAGCTTTCCACACCGATCCTTCCCTTCGGGGTCTCTGAGAGTGACGTTCCCCAAACCGGATCCGACAAGTCCCACAATCTGTTCTCGCTGTACGCGCTTTCCACCAATCAGCACGCTTATTGATGGCGTCAAAACTGATCAACGTTGATTTATATTTACAGGGCGGCTTTTTGTGATTTCCAGGGCTTCCCCCTGTTGGTTTCTTTATTGGGTCAATTACACAAATCTGACCGAACCCCTCTGGGTCAGATCAATGGGAAATATAGATTCATATTAGATGCCAAAAACCTCCACTTCCTCCACCAAATAATTAATATATTCTTAAATACATGCAGTATTATGTGTAGAACAATTAAAAAAGTTGAATCCTTACCTTTCCTATGATGCTGCCAACCTCCTAGAATGCAAACAGGAAAGTAATTACAACTAAATACACCCTGAAAGCACTTAATTTTTCAATTAATCCATTACAATCATCATAATAATCACTCATGAGGCGGCAATCGTTCGCTCGTACCTTTCCATGCATGAGCAGTCGTAGTGTGAGGGTCACGCCCAAGCCCCCGTCTGCAAAGTCCTGCTCACAGTTCATGGTGATGTGGTCACGGCGCGCAGGGAGACGCATGAACAACGCTCGTCAGACGACGGCCAGCGCTCGATCTCTCCGAGGTCCTTCAGAGCCGCTCTGAGAACAATGACATCATTCAGCGTCCAGCTGAGCAAAGAGATTGAGACGAGCAGAGAATGTGCAGCATTTACACCTTAATACCAAAGGCCCCCCCCCCCCGCCCCCCCTGAAAGGACGTTTGAACCCCTTCATGAATGAGTGACTTCATCCGTCTGTTCGAGGGGGAGAAGGTGGTGTTTGGTGATGATTCATGACGAGGTCACGACGGAGAAGGCCTGCGTGCGTGAGCTCCTGACAGGCGGCGGATGGCCATCGGTGACTCACACACACTATCTGTGCGTCCCCATTAAAACCCCCCCTCCCCCCACGAGCATTTTCTCACACGGCCAGTTGACTCATTTGTGAAATTAGATGCGAAAACAGAGAAACTCCTGCCAGTGGAGCGTGTTTGAGTCGAGTGCAAAGTTAATCACATTCTATTGGAAAACAGTTCTTTTCAACAACCTGCGAAATGTTTTCTTTGGAGACCCGGTTTCCTTCTGCCGCATCCGAGTGAGACGGAGAGAAGAAGACGAGTGTCTTCGGGGCAGGATTCATACCTGAGAGCGGAGGAGGAGCTTGGCTCATGCTGATGAACGTGGGAGTCACATGGCCGTGTCGGCGTGGTGTGTATTATTAGTTCACGGAATCATTCGTGTCTCCTCTGGATTTATATACCTGCTTACATCCGTCAGCGTGTCGTGGGGAAGTGGGCGGATGGATACGTGGGGCGCGAGGAGAGTCGCCGGGATGAGGGGAAGTTAAAGGAGGAAGTGCACTGAGTGACCCTTCCTCAAAACACCTTTTAATGCCTGTTTTATATTCTCATTGTCTGCATGCTGACTCGTCACTCGCTACTCTCGACCCCCCCCCCACCCTTGTGGGGCTTGAGCGTTGTTTTTTAAATGAAGTGTGTTTTAGGACACCGTACAACCCCTTTAGCATCGGGGGGGGTTGTATTATTTTAATCAAACAATACGGCGGTGGGAGCTGCAGACACAGTAAGTGGATTATGTACAGTTCAGTCTGGTTGGATCCAGAAAAACAAAACCAGGAATCACGGCCCAAGGTGTATTAACATATTTATTTTAAGCCCAATCATGTTTTCCACCAAACAAAGTGTTTTTGCTCACAAAGTAAATCCAGATTCGCTGCGAGTATCACAGTTACGATACAGAAATGACGCCAAAGGGTCGTGGCCAAGCGTTGCCATTTGACATTTGGTATGATAATGTGTGTGTATGTAAATGTATGGGATTGTGTAAGTGATTGACAGAGCAGTTGCTGGACTAATCCAATAACTCACTTATTGTATCAGCTCTGCTTTCAGAACCGTAATAAAAAGCATCTGATTTGAATTCTGCATTTCGGATATTCGAGGTATCAGAGGAATCCTTTGTCGTCATGGCGCTCGTGTTAAACAGTAACCCAATAACAAGCCCCCCCCCCCCCCCCCCCCCTCTAAGTTTTGACTCATCAAAGCTCCTTTTTGTTTGTCTGCCAAGTGCATTCCAGCCGGCCCACGGACCCCCCCCCCGCCCCCATACCCCGGGCCCACCGACGCCGCATGGCACGCGCGCATGTGTCTTCCTCTAAATCTGCACGCCGTCGGTAGATCTGCAGAGCTACGTGGGGAGATCGTGTTTAATAAATGGCTGTTATTCGAGATGAGACCCCCCCTCCCCCAGAGGCTCGTTGTGGGTTATTCCTTCTGCTCAGGAGCAATGGAACACTGCGCACCTCTTAAGGTTCCACGCAGCCGGGCCTCCCCAGTGTGGGTGTCATCGCGCGGGGGGGTTGACGTTTTTGGTGTCCCTGAAAGTCCCTGTAAACGCTTTCTCCCTTTTTGACGGTCTGATGGCGCCATTTCTTCTTTTTGTGTGCGAGTCACAACGCGAATGACAGCAGATACATTCACACTGTTTGTTGCTGTTATTTCCCAAATGTATGACGAGTTATGACTTCAGTTGCTGCGTTTCACACAAAGAAACACTGTGTTTGAGATATATTGGCTGGGTATAACATGATGATGTAATAATGTAATGGGATGAGATGACCAGAGACGGAGCTCAAGAAAACATTTGATGAACTCAACAGAAATCATGACCAACAATTTATTCCAAAACGAAACTGCTTTTATTGGCTTGATGTCTGTGGATTATATTGAGAAAGTGGGTCATGTCTTCTGAAGAGACAGAGCACGTGTGTGTATGACCATATGTCCAATTGTCCTGGAGGGAGACGTTAACTGAACCGCGAGTTCTTCCCAGCGGCCCAGTGCTCCTACCCGCTCTGCATGGGGTTCATTTGAGTTATAATGAACATCTCTACCTCGAACGAATCACAAACAAACTCGCACCTAACTGTAAGAGTGCTTTTTAGCTAAATCAAAGGACGCTTGACAGAACATGTGCTTTTAACAAGCTGCCGATCGTAAGATACAAAAGACATCTAAAACTATTTCATACTTTGCTGATATTAAAACCCACTGACGTCCACAATGTGATGAACAATGTATGTTTACTACAGAGTTATGATTTTAAAAAATCCCAAGGTGTTTTTTCTTTTGCAGCATACATCAAAGATGTCCCAGATAAAAGCAACCAGCATACTTTCATACTTTCGCTTTTTTTTTTTTTTTTCCTCGTGCCATGTTTTGTCTCCACAGAGATGAAAGAGATGCTCAACAACCCGCTTTCAGAGGAGCGGACACCTGCTCCGAGGCCTCGAGTCCCTCACGACACCCGGCAGCCCGCAGGAGGCAGGGGACATGCCTCGTCCCCATGGGGACGGATAGAAACAGGGTCGTCCCCCCCCCCCCCCCCCCCCCCTGCCTATAGCACATACGCTGGGGTCGGGGGGGTAGTATTGAGTGTCCCCTCGATAAACACACAGGGGCAGAGAGGATAGGGTGTCCCCCGGGCGGTAAGTGAGAGGGTGTCAACGTGTGCAACACGCGCATGGCGAGAGACCATTCACACACACACACACACACACACACACACACACACACACAGGCAGCACACGCACAGAGACAGAGAGAGACAGTGACGTGCAGGTCTGTGTCCACCAAGGAAAAGCATTTAGACACACATACAGCTGCTGGGATGAAAGAAGGCAACAATTCACACACACACACACACATACACACACACACACACACACACACGTCCTGAGTAAACAAGCTTTGATCTGGTGAGAAGCTCCAAAGGAAGACTTTTCTTTTTCTTTCTGTGCAGCATCTGTCAAAAAACTCACGGCCACGTTTGAGTACATGTGACACAATGAGAGCGTCTTTTGCTCAGGTTCTGATGAACGACAAAAGCACGTAGAGTCCGAGAGCACGTCCTCTGTTGCAGTGCATTCCAAACCAGGGACCCACTTAAAAACCGAACAAAGAAAGACAATCTGGAGTGCGCCTGATCCTTTCTCCACACCACTTTAACAGGTAAAGCAGCTATTTAGAAGACACAAGTACGCTCGCCTTTCTTAGATTCAATGTTATAAATTGGTTTCTATTATCAGAACAACACGCTCAGGTTCCCCCCAAGTGAGGGAAAGCTGCACTTAACAAATGCTAGATGAGAAGCTATGGAACCAAGCTCGTGATCTATTTGGCGGAATGCGAATGATGCGTAAATGACTCACTATAAGGCTTGTAAACATGAATCTATGAATCATTCTACAAGCTGCACCAAAGACGGTGTGTAGAAGCAGAAATTGGTGTTTGACTAACGCATTTAATGACAGCGCATAAAAGTAAGAATACTTGAATCTCAGTCCAAACAAGACTTTATGCGGAGACTTCAGTGAAATGTGAAATAAATATTCCGCGAGGCGCTGCGTGTTTGGTTTAAGTTTAACGGCGTCACAGCCGTCAGTCGGGATTCATCAGGAACATTGTTTCACGAGGCGAGACACGTGGCGAGTGAGCAGCGGGAGACAAAGACTGTAAATGCAAACCAGCTCCTCATAGTTTAAACCTCCTCTCGGAAATGATGTTGTTAAGCTGCTTCATTCTCTGAGACTCAGTGTGAGCGAATTGATTGACAGCGCCAAACTGTCAAACAACTCCCTTTAACAAGTCACGATTGCTTCGTGGGAAGTGAGAGGGCGGAGCTAAGCAGACCGAACGATGAATACAACAGTTTTCAAGCCACCAGAAATGTTACAATTAACTTTCATGAAGTGAAAAACACTGTGAAAGTGTTTGAATTGAAAGACGGAGACACGGAAAAACTCTCCAACCTCTAGTTGGACCATCCTTCACTAAATGAACATCATGTTGTATTGAAGAAGACTTGAAACTAGAGATTGAGACCATAATTTCATGTTTACTGAGGAAATAAATCAAGAAAAAAGTAGTCATTTTCTCATAGACGTCTATGGGAGCAGAGGAATCGCCCCTGGTGGCCAGTTGAGAGAATGCAGGTTAAAGGCAGCGCAGCATTGGAATGCAGGTTTCACTTTTCTGACCCGGAGGATGCCACGCAATGAACACATGACGACCCACTTTGATCCACCAAAGGACAAATAATAACACAAAAATAGAAAGTGTGTTCTGATCAAAACTTTGGCTGAAGAATGTGAGAATGTTTTCTTTAACTTTAACGTACATTATTTATAGCTTTTATAAACATATAGAAATTTACAAAGGGCACAACTTCAGAAACACTTCAAAGCTCTTGACTTAAAGTATGTTGAAGTGCAGCCGTGAGAGAAAGAGAGAGAGAGAGAGAGAGAGAGCTTTGGTTGTGAAACAGGAGAAGCTTGAAATGAAAGAGCAGCGCTTCATCTCTCGGTTTGTCTCTCAGCTCTGTCACGTATAATAGGAGAGGGGGGGTCAGTCCTCAGGGCCGGAGGGGACTGTCCTCGCCTATCGGCTCCCATGGCCTCGTCTGGTGTTGAAGCATAACCGCGTCAGCCGCCTGTCAACCATTGACGCCCCCCCCCCAGAGAGGGCCATCAGACCCCCGGGCTTGACGGTGCCCGGAATGTGTGGCCGGCGCCGATAAGACTACCGCAAAGCGGCATGCGTTTTTTCCAAAGATCCATCTTTGAAGAACGGACGACTCTACAAGATCTCACACGGATTGCAGAATCAGATGTGCCAGGGCAGTTCTGACGCCGCTTCTCGGGGGGGGGCCTCTCCTTGGGGGGGGCCTCTTCTCTGGAGGACTCAGAGTCTCGTCGAGGACCAGCGCGATGACCGGCGAATCCAACAATGAACAGCGATGTAACCGACAGTCGCCTCCGGCGGTCGACCCTGATCCAGGGGTCCCCTGCGGAGGTCCGGACGGAGCAGTATTTAGTCGGCTCTGGATAAGCACCACCCTTCAGGGGGGAGGTAGCCAATGTGCGACAAACCGCGCTCGAAGTCTCGTTAACCACAAAAGATGCCCGATGACCAATATAGGTGAAGTCGAGTTACTCCCCCCTCCTCATTATCGCCGACTGGGATGAAGAACAACACAAACGCACAAACGCACACATAGTGAACCCATCAGGGGCCGTGTTTACTGGGCTGTTGATTGTTATCTCCCAAGTGGCTGCTGGACACACGGCCTGAGCCTTTGTTTAGGCCGGCTTTAGACACCCGGCTCGCTCAGAAAGAAAAGAAAAGTAAAGATAGAAATGCAGTATAGATATTCTGTGGATGTATCAATTCATGCCTTCTTTGCAATAAAGTTACGAAAAATAAAAAAAGGAAGAATGTTCTGTTTGGATTCATCCTCAGATTCTGTGTTTCTATCTCACAACCAATTAAATCAAGCACCAATTGTATTAATATAAAACCAAGTGAACGACACATTCAAGGAGCTGATCTCATAGAAAAGTCTCTTTTTTTGCTCAAAAGGTTTTTGGCAAATCGATTGATCTCCGATGCTGACCAATCTTCTTCATCCTCTCAATCTCTTCCATAGTTTTAGAAACATCTCCTATTGCCTTCGCCACGTGCTGCGTCGTTGTTTTCATTCGATTAAGTTGGACCTTCTCCCGAGTGTTTATCCCTCTGGACTCATAATGGAATTTTCTGGTAATTTGCCTTGCCTTGACTTACAATGGCACGCTCCTTATTATTAGAGAGCTTCTATTAGAACCATATATCACTCCGAATGGAGTTTTTTGGCATGGCAGAGAATACACTTTGGCAGGGTATTAACTCCAGCTTTTATCCCATCCCTCTAGCTGGATGAAGGTCACTCTCTCTATCTGCAAAATGACTTTCCTCTCTTCTCTTTCATCCCTACTCCTCCCATCCTCCACGCCGGGGCATGAGTCAGAGAATGTGACACCTCGGAGAAGAGAGGGAGGAGAACAGTAGAGAGAGGTAGGGGAGGGGGGGGGGGATTGAGAAAGCAAGGGGACAGATGGAAGAGAGAGCCTTGATCGATACCTCAGAGAACCAGGTAGCTGAGAGGATATGGCCTTCCTCCACGGAGCTAAACGCTGCCTTCAAAGCGAGGATGGATCAAACCGGAATGAACCCCCCCCCATGGAGGCTCACCGCGTTGTTCTCTGGTACACAACAGCACCCGAGTGTATGTTGAGCCAAAACTACACATTAACGTTACGTAAGCTCCTCCACAAACCCAAAAATAGTGCAGTCCCAGTTAAATATTTCAGGCACTCGGCAGCTGAAGAGGGGGGGCTGGGGGTGATGGTAGGGGGGGTAGGGGGATAAAAGGCTTTGCAACACAAAAACAGACACACACGCAAGCAAACATTGATTCAAATAGCAAATTGAAGGGAGCCCTGCTTTCAGAGTGTGAAGGGCCTGTTAGCTCCTCCGCTTGATATCCTGCACTCAGCCGACTGGAGAGGTGCGCCATGGTGCGCGTGCGCGCCATGGCGCACCTCTCCGTGCGCGCCTCTCCGTGCGCGCCTCTCCGGTCACTTTAGGCAACTTCTGAACGGAACAAATCGCGCTCATGAGACACAACAGGAGAGTCACGGGAGTGGGGGAAGGGGGAGGGGGGACGTCTATCTTCGGCCCTGCGGCTCCGTCAGACTCCTAAGAAAAGGCCTCTGTCATAGAGAGAGAGAGAGAGAGAGAGGGGGGGGGGGGGTGAGGCTGGGGGGGGGGGGGGGATCTCCACTACTTCCTTGACCGAGTAATCGAATAATCTCATTTTTGTTTCATGCATTTTCTTGCACAACAAATGTCTTCTTCGTTGTGAAGCACGATGATAACCAACTGACCTCTACTGGGGGGTATTATTTGGCGACAAGCACAGGTTAATTGCGCTACAAGTCGACACGCAATAACGGGAGTCACAGCTCATTTCCCATCGGCGGGACTCGAGCAAACAACCGCGGGAAATATGTCGATGGAAACGATTCTTTATTTAATAGGAGGCTAAATTCTGTCCTCGCGTCAGCAAATGACGATTGGACATCCGGCATCTCACCCCCCCCCCTCTCCCTTTCTCTCCCTCTCTCTCCCTCTCTCTTTCTCTCTCTGCACACTAAGGCGTTTCAGTATATGAGAAGGATGATTGGCAGCTCCCAGACGTCGAAGCAGCACGTGTCAGGTCTGGTTTTTGTTATTTATGAAGCCTCTCAGCCCCGGGCCCTCACGCTGCAGCAAAGATGCAGGTGATGGGTGGGGTGGGGGGTGGGGGTTGTAGAAGATGCTCTCCCACTTTCTTATTAGATCTCTGACTCTCAGAGTGCATTAAGGAATTGCATTTAGACAGAGAGGCGGCGGAGATGGTCTGCTTCCACACACACACACACACACACACACACACAAACACACACACACACTGGACACAATCCTCTTCTTTATTGATCTCCGTTTTGGAATCATGTTCTCCTACTTCCTCTCCATCCCGTGATGCATAACACCCTAAAAAATGAATGCGTGACCCTTCACTCGATGTTTGCTCGAGTGCAGCACATGAAAGATTCATGAGTGTCTCCAGGCAGCCGTGAGGGGACTTCAGCTGCTTTTCTTCCTCCTTGTTTCAGCATCGATAGGGAGCTCGGTCCTCGGAAAATAATCCCCCAAACTACTGGCGTGAGCCGGCTAAACCAAACCGTAGATTTAACAACTCCGTGGACACGTAAACATCTGTCCACGCATGGACTCCACGTGAACTTCACTTTGACAAGAGGGGCTCTGACCTGGGAGTCCGACCTGTGCACCGGCGGGTCGGCTCAGCCTAACGGGGCACTTCTTCTGTCCAGGGGAATAAATACAAAAACTAATGCAATTAGGCTTCCCGGTGAATAATGGTGCTGTCACACACACACACACACACACACACACACACACACACACACACACACACACACACACACACACACACACACACACACACACAGTCGCTGCCTCAGCACCGAGCAGGCACCCTTAGTACCGGACTTGTTGAGAGTGATCTTTGTGTTCAGGACCGGCCTGGCCAGCGGGAGTCCACTTTCATTATCATAAAACACACAGGGGACCAATTGTCTCCGGCCTCACTTTGTGTGTCTCTATGTGTGTGTGTGTGAATGTGAGTATGTGTGTGTGTGTGTGTGTGTTTGTCCACCCCCTCTTGCTCATCTGGTGACTTTGTACCATATGCTGGATTTAACAACCCAGTCACTTCATGGCTCCATTAATTCAGCTTCATCTAACATCTCACACTTATATACACGAGAATAACGTGTTCCCCCAATAAGAATGTTACATTCCTACAAGAGAATAAGAATATTATTCTCTTGTTTATTTAATACTGTCATGTAGAACGTAAGCCTTGACTGCGTGATGGCTTATTAATAGAGTTTGTAAGCTAAAATAAGATAAAAACACGCCTGCGACCGCGTCTCAAGTTGTAGAATCGGGAACACGTCCCAAATGTCCACTCACCTGTTTTCATGTAAGTGGTCGCGTGGCTGCAGGTCCCACTAAAGTCTCCCCATGGATGTGCGCTGTGGCCGGGCTTTGTATCCAACATAGAGTCCAGTGACGCGGAGGTGCACGGTCCTCCCGGTGTGTCAGCAGACTGAGAGCACGGCGCCTGTGCGCCGAGGAGGGAGGGGGGGGAGAGGGGGGTGGGGGGGTGGAACGAGAGAGAGAGAGAGAGACGCGTCCGCCCGGCGTGAAATCACTGCCAGGGGAATGAGTGTGAGAAATGAACCAATCACGCTGTTGGGTAGATTTGCGACATTATTAACAATGTCATTAGATTCAGTGTCTCCGGTAAATATTTGCAAGATGTTTTTTTTTTGTCTTTGTTGTTGTTGACAAAACGTCACGGCTGCTTCACACAAGCCGCAGATGATCTTGTATTGATTTCCTGTTTTCTATTTAACCCGCCAGGCCGAACACTACGGGCAAATCGGGCTGCAAAATATAAATTGCACAAGAAATTCAATCGAATGTAAATATGAAGCTCTTTTTGTGTGACTGGGTTCAGCATCTTTCTCTCACGTGGCGCCATCTAGTGGGTTTGTCTTGATGTCGCACGTCTTCTAACGTCACAAACGAATTGAGGGTTGGTGATGGACTTTAGCATTGTTCAGGGTGTGGATTTGGAATATTCATTCATTGATTTATTTTACATTTGCCATTTGGAAATCACATTTTCCTGGTATAAAAAGCATGGAGGAGGAAAAAAACAGATGAATAAACTAAACTAAAACAATATCCAGGTAAAGCGACGGACGTTTTAACACGAAACAAACATTAAAGCAACAGAATGGCGTGAATGTCATTCTTCACCAAGCAAAAGAGGCTCATTAACTTAAAGGCATTGAAGGGAGACGGCTTCCTGTGTGAAGGAGGGAGCGTCTGCTAAAGGATGAGCCGGACATCTCCATCTGTTCACCGATTGGATGAGTCGTTTCCCAGGTGCCTCTAGTTAACGGCGAGAGGATGGATGCGAATGCGTGTTTCATATTTGTGAATAAAAGGCCTCCATCCATCACCGCTTGACATCTTTAGTGGCCGATTGTCTGGGAAAGATGTTGCATGCTGTGCCTTTGTGACTCGTGCAGCAGCAGCTGAGTTCCACCACATTTTAAAGGGACAGTTCTTCCCCAAATAAAAAGAGTGCAGATTCTTCTTCTTTGCCCCCTTGATTCTGTTGAATCAAGCTGAGATTGATGCGAGCTTCTTTGTTGCGCTCTGGAGAAATCGGCCCTTCTCTTGACTATAACATGATTGTATGTATATAAAGTGCATTTTGAGGAACTCGACAGTTTTTTTCACAGGCATTATGACCCAGATTACTCCAGGTAACCCACGGACCTCATGGGAGCCGTTTCATAAGGAAATAGTGCTGAAGGTTAGTATTTATGACTTTTGGGTCTCATCCAGCGTTTGTAGCCATAACTACAAAAAGATTTTGTTGGACATCTTTGTTTTTTTAAATACTTCGTCACTTACATTTCAACAAAGTATTTAAAAAACTTTCCCTATAGCCCTAACTATGTCTCCATCTTTTCCTAGACCTATGGACAGACGTTTATTTTGAAAAGACAAACATGTTACCTTATCCTATACCATACAAACCATTAGATGAGGACAAGTTGGGCAATTATTTGGTATTATAAGCACAAACCCAACCCAGCGCAGTGAATAAAGCTGAGATAATGGACCTTCCACATCCTTTACTTTGAAGCAAGCTCTATAGAAGAATAATGAGGCTGATTATTGATCCGTTCTTCCCCATCTGGTCCAGTGACGTGTTGATTTTCCAACAGCAGGAGGTGCTGTGTGATTTTGAATCCATCTCATCGCTGCAAGCTTTGTTCTAAAATAAAATAAAAACATAGAAAAAGAAAGGAAAGACGAATGCAACTTCTGTTATTAAAGTCGTGAGGGTCCGACGGCTCCCGAATATCCGTCATGTTGATGTGGCTTTAAAACAGCTACGGTTCACTGTCGGATATGACAACAGCCATCAACTGGGGGGGGGGGGCGGTGTGATAGCATCAATACACATGCCACACGTAATGATGCAGGGATGTAATAAACACAGTGAGAGCTGCACTCAATCACTGCTGGACCGGCTGAGAGAGCTGAGACACTGTGGGTTTCTCAGAAAGATGATTTCCTCCCGGCTACGTCTCTGTGTGTGTCTCTGTGAGTGTGTGTGTCTCTGTGTGAGTCTCTGTGTGTGCAAAAGGTGAGAGGCTAAATGAGAGAGAATTACATTTTAATTTGGATTTTATTTTATGGTTGGAATCCAATTGTCAGTGAGTGAACCACACGCCGGGGAAACGCAAATGTGTAATATAGTCAGTTTGAGCCTGAAGTGCTCGCATGTGTTACCATCATAATGCAATAATCCCCCCCCACCGAAAAGAAATAAAGCTGGGAATCAGATAGTGATGTCAAAATTCACAAAAGCTGTGATTCCCCCCCCCCCCTCCCGCTCCACCAGAGGCCTCTCACTCTGGCTCTGAACCAACGGGAGACGGCAAACCCCCCCCGCCGGCACATATAAACATGGCGTCCCAGCGAAGGGAGGGGGGGGGGGGGGGGGGGCATCCGGCCGTTTGGCCCGAGTTCCTCCTGCAGCGGCTTGATCTCCTCCAATAAAGTCTTGGATTCTCCCCAAAGCCAGAATGCTGCGGTTTGACATTTGACCTTTTGATGTCCATCAAACATTGGACCGTGACTCCCTTTTCCTCCACGAAGGGCCCGCCTCCAGTCTGCAGATCCTGCAGGTGTTGAACCAGCGGCCCCCGAAGAGGCAGCGCTGGAAACAAAACAAAAAAATGCCGTTTACCTCTGTGACAACAATTTGCATTTAGATGCAGAATGTGTGTTCAAAGGCGCATTTCCATATACAGTATCTTCCTTTGAAGATGTATAGCACTGCTTTGAAGTGAGTGCATTATTTTTTACCAATGGGTGTGCGGCAGGCTTTGGACACAACAGACTTGCGCCGGAATACTAATATGAGATTTAGAATTAAATAGCTTACAGAAAAGGGATTGTGGTCATCATGCACTTCAGATGTTTGTATGTGCAGACACTGAGGAGGATGAATCACTATATTTACCATATTTTCATTTATTCAGCGTATTACGTTTTCCATTTCTTTGTCAACTTGGTCAATGAAACATCCGTCGCGCCGCTCCTACAAATATTGTTAAAGCGCACACTGAGTCCACGATGCAGACACAGCACGCAGACAGAGCAAAGGGAGTGAAATGAGGGAAGCAGATTGATGTTTTTTAAGAAGCAGAAACATCTTAGGACAGCTTGTGACGAGCTTCCTTCGGAGCCGCAGGGGGGATGTTCCATCTGATTTAAGCCACCCTTAGTTAGATGTTTGTATCAAAGGCGATGATCGTCACAGCGCTGCGTGTCTTCCAGCCGCCACTGAACTCCTCTGCCTGGCCAGTCACTTAACGCCACCCTAATCAATACTTTATCAAATACCGTGAGGGGGGAATGATGGTCGCGCTGCTCTCTGCGGCTCCGCCGGCCTCTTTGCAGGCGGCTGTTTTCAGAGGAGGAAGCAGACGTGTGACCGGGCTCTGAACCCGAGGAAAGCGGGCCAACGTTACGGAGCATTTAGCCAGCTGAAGAGAACTAAAATGCATCTTTTTCATCAATCCAAATTGTCGCGTCGTGTCTCCAAAGTGATGGAACCAGCAGGTGCTCGGCCTGTAGTGCTCAAAGGGGCAGATTGAACCTTAATAACTCAACTGCGATGTTGCAGAGGAAATCGGAGCCGTCCATCTGGCCTCTCGTCTGATAGAAGACGCTCCTCTGTTTTCCTGATCTGAAGTTTTTTCACATGTATTTATGTGGCGCTCTTATGCCATCTCGTCCCATTACATTGATCACCGTGTCAGAAACTCGCATCAAAACAATCTAGGTTTGAGTAGAAGAAGTAGAAGTAAAAGATGTATTTTTGATCTGGGGTGAGCAGCACCTTGAAGTTACTGAAGCTTCATCTCCATGATTTCCATTGCTGTGCCATGAATACTAATGCACTAATCTTTTGACGGATTCAGCACTGAACTAATGTACTTTTTGATAAAAGCGACAGGAGCGATCCCAACTCTTTGCTTCACAATGCACAAAGTTATGAAAACATTGGATGTATCAATGTGGCGATGTAATCTCCTTAAGCTCTCACGTCTTCTGGTTTCTAAGGAGACGGTGATGTCAGATCCCAGCATGGACCCCTAAGAGTTTAATATCAATGTTCTCGCATCTCAGCTACTGAACTGAACTGAACTTTTCTCCTCTCAACAATGCATGAACAGAGCTTCAAGGTTTATCCACGTGTCCTCTTTAACTATTTGCAGCGTTTAAAATGGCCTCCACAGATCTGAGATGACATTGATTTAATTAGCAGAGAAATAGTGTGTCTTTAGGGTCTGATCTTTACTCAACCCAAACTATGACATCACACCTATAAATGGGACTTGGAAAGGATTGTTGCAGAGCCAAGACTTAAACAACTTGCACAGTTTAACTTTAAGAAACAGAAGACAAACAAATTCCTCTTTCGTGGATTGATAATGAGTCTCCTCCTGCAGCGAGATGAATGACGCTTTGTTCCAAACCTCCCTCCAGTTTCAATTGAACCACTTTCAAAACAATGGAGATATCATGCAGGTCTGTTTTGTTACGATCACGCATCAAAACCGAATGTGGAACTGCTTCATGTTTCGGGGGTCGAGGGTTCCTCAAATCTGAGTGTGAGATCGTGGCAGGTGTGAGAGGAAGTGCTCCTCCGGGCTCCGGTGTCATCGGCAGGCGACCATATGCAACGTGTGCATGAAGTTATGTTTCATGGGCTGAGGTTGGAAGCCGCCTGAGGGCTGGAACCCGATCGGATCAAGTCCCAGCTTTCATTTCCCTGAGGTGCAAATAGAGAAAACGAGAACGTAGGACAAGACGGACCGAAGAGGAAATAAGAATCTGACTATTGTTTTCGATTCTGAATTCATAGTTCCGCAAATATTCCGACTGGTGTTGAGGAAAATATGGAGCATTGAAAGTCTTTGTTTTGCGAAGGGGAAACAATTACCAGGTAACTTTTTTATCTAATAGAACGTCCTGCATTTCTGACTGAGATTATGGCCTTTTATCTAATAATGTGTTCAATTATGTGATTATGAAATATTTAAAATGTGCTGCTTTGCATAAACATAAATATATACATTTTATGATGTCCTATATTACAGAAGGTTTCTAAATCAACAAAGTTGTCAAATATTTACCAAAATGTGTTTTAATAGAAGGCTTGTCGAGCCTCGCCTTCAACAGAAAAGCGTCAAATTAAATTTTAACTCACTGACTCACTTCCTGTCGCAGGGCCCCCGTCACACTTTGTGAACCTAAGGGGCGGGGCTACCTGCCAGGTCTCACGTTTCAGAGCACCTTCAAACAGCTTTTGATCCTGAAAGTTCAGTGAAGTGGGGAAACGGGTAATAAGATCTCCGCTGGAGCACAATCCTGCACTTGTTCACAATAAAAGTGAACCCTATTGAAATGACTCTGGAAAGCACCGAGAGATAGAAGTGAGAGAAAGCAATATGTGAGCAAAAATGTGAGCAACTTCCAATAACACGAGGTGCAGAGGCCAGCACCTGTTAAATGAGCTGTTTGCATGCTGCATTTATAAAGAGCAAAGGTAGGAATGTTTATTTTTCTCATCGAAGCTAGAAGCTAACGAGACACCGAATCGCCATGGCGACGCAGAATGATATCCGTATAATTTCTCTGAGACAAACCTCGCCGAAACCCGAGCAAATAACCCCCAATCATCCAAGAATATGAACCATGATCCCATGCCCCATACCGTTGACGATGCATGCATCGCCCATCGTATGCGCATAGCAAGCCGTTTCAGCTCCTTCAGCGCAGGTGTTATAGGTGCAATGTCATGTAATCAATGTGAAACCTTCTGTGATTACTCTCCACACGCTGGGCTATCACCTAGATGTGCTTTTAGCTGCGTACCTCCATGTTTTATAAGGCTGTCAATAATTTTCTTCAGTCTGTTATATTGATTTATTTCTTCACTAGTGACATGTAAACTAATTTTTACACATCAGAACACTTGCAGGAGTTCCCTTTTATCCTAAAAATCCTATACAAAATGTCCAGATAGACCAAGTAGTTCCAGAGTAATTACACTTTTTATCATGGGTATGCCATTTTCGGAGCCATGGCCACGGGCCCTGAATGTTAATCGGATACTCCTTGATTTGAATCAAGTCATCTCTACGACATTCTGTGGACGCTGGCGTTTCTATGGAAGTAAATCTGTGCCATCGGGGGTTGAAATAAAAAGTTGATTGAATTTCTAGCACTGAATATTTATGCATTGAAATTATGTACCTGAATGTTTTTCAACATTAAAACACCGCAAAAAAATTCAACCTAAAAAAAAAAAATGTTGAAATATTCGAAATGGAGGCTACAATATTCAACCGTAAAAAATTCAACCTTGGCACACCAATATGCGGAGGCTACAATATTCAACCCAAATAAATTCAACCTTGGCACACCAACATCCGGGACACTAAGGAAGAGCAATCGATTCTAGATTCAAGATCAGGAGCGTGCGTCAAGCTAAAGGAGCGAGCACCCAAAACACCTTCGGCTTCGGATTGTATCCATGTCCAATAATAACGGGACTTTAACTCTTCTTCATGTCATCAGTGTGGTTTGTGTCTGTAAGATTCCGTAATAGACAGCTGACATTTGTACATTAACAGACTGTGTTGGACATGAACTAAGCGGAAGTTAAACGAGAGCGTACAGCCGCTCACAATACGCCTCTTCTTCTAGTTTTGAATTCATTTAATGATGCTGAGATCCTTGGACAAGCTGTTAGGAGTGATTGGCGGAGTTTTGAAAACCAGGAACGCGCTTGAAGAGGCAGATGAGCCGCTGTATCGTAGTGTGGGGGGGGGGGGCAGCGGCAGCGGCTTTAACGGAGCGCGCAGACGCATAAACCCGACAGGACATGCAGGAATAACCGCAGTAGCGTCGGTGGAAGGATCCTTTTTCACAGCGGCACAAGCCGATCTCAGTTGGGTATTAAGCGACATTCAAAGTCCACGTAACGTTAAATGAGTCTTCATGACCATGGGTAAACTTTATTGAGGATCTGGCACAACACAGCGACCTGCAAGTAGCGCAGAGTCTTACATAAAGGGATGTACGTCTTAATGCGAGGCTTTAGAATTTATCTCAAAGGGATCCTGTATTTGCTCGTAAAGTCTGAAACGAGAACCCATCCCAGTGAACATTTTTTGGTTGAAAAGACGTTGAATCAACGTCTATGCCCGACGTTGAAAAGACGTTGCAAAATGGTTTAAAAGTGAAAGTTGTTTCAACGCCTATTCGTAGACGTTGAAAAGACGTCTATATTTAGACCGCATATCAACGTGATTTTTAATACGGTAAAATGTCGTCCTCTACTTTGTGCTATAGCATTATTTTATAGGTGTAAAAAGAAATTACGTCCACATTTGTGCGTTTACCACCGATATTAAAAATCACGTTGAAAACGGGTCTAAACATAGACGTCTTTTCAACGTCTACGAATAGACGTTGAAACAACTTTCACTTTTAAACCAATTTTCAACGTCTTTTCAACGTCGGGCCATAGACGTCTTTTAAACGTCTTTTCAACGGATAACTTGCTCGCTGGAAAAGTACAAGTTACACACAATCAACTGTTGACAGTTGTCAATCATGTCAACAGCCCTTAACAAGGACAACACAATTTGATTAATTTGTATTTATTCATATCAATATAACAACACTTTTCCTATACAAAACAGAATACAAAAATAAATTATATTTTGTGAAAATAAACTATGAAATTATAAGTGGAGCAACAACATGAACCAGTTTAGAATTTTGTGTTTGTAAACCATTTTTCTGAATCATTGGCACATCATTGTTATTCTGTAACAAGATATGGTTCTGAGTCACTTGAATCCGGATCGTATACCTGAAATCAGCTCCGTCTCCCTCATCGTCACTTCAATGATTCAGAATGTGCAGAACACCCCTCAGTTGCAGATGCCTCTAGTCAATAAGTTAATTCAATTCAATTCATTTTATTCAACCCAAAATGAAAAATAATCCTGAGGGAGCTTTACAGTGTGTAAACATGTAGCATCCTGTCCCGAAACCATCACATCGGCACAGATAAAACTCCCTTCAACTGGACAACACTTAAGGGTGAACAGCGGAGGAGTAGCTGTGTACAGAAAGAACAACTTAAAGATGTACAGTACGTTCAATTCCTACAACAGAAATTATTCAAATATTCAGAGTAGTACACCAGGTGTAAGGCAGGACAACTGCAGGGACAAACTCCATCAGATGTAACCTCCATCCACAGGAACCTGTGAGGAGGGAAGAACCAAGACTTTAGGGAAAAGGCAAAGTGTGTAATTTGGGTTTATAATGACAGTAATAAAAAAGTGTAATAATGATAACAGCAGCAGGTGTTTGAGAACCCTTATTTATAGATTGTTTACTTATGACATTATAAACCATTTATGGCATTTCTGGAGTAACATTTCCAGGTATATTATACAGTACCATACTTTACAATGTTGCTTTAAGCATGCCGTAACTTACGATGTTTTGGCTAGCTTGTTTACAGGCCACAACTTGTTGAATTCACCTGCAATCTGTGTTTAGGCCGCGTTGCTTTAAAAACGTGTATTTTATACATGAAATGGGAACGGCAATAATATGATATGGGTACAGCAACAACCTAAAGCATAAGCAACACCAAACACACGGAAAATACTCTGTGAGGTTTACTTTTGGTCCAGTTCATGTTGAACGCTAGCATGCTCCGAGCTAGCATGCTAACTAGCAAACGATCTGCGCTAACGCTAACTAGCTTACCAAAATAACAGTCTTTCCCGTATCGAGTGGTAAGTAAAATAACTGGTTATAGTTCCAGGTGTGCTTCATTCAAACACTCACGTACTTACAGAGTATTGGGGCCGGTAGCCGTGGTTGTATCAGCCCGTTCACGTCGCTCTGCTCCCGGACACACTTCCCCTCGCGCTGCACCCGGTGCAAGCGTCTAAGAACTTGCGCATGCGCGTTACAGATGTTATCAGAGTTACGTGTTTACAACTAATGTTTGAAACGGCCCGCATTATTTTGTCCTTAAAGCATATTGTTACGCCTCCTCTCCCGAGCCGGGGTGGCGGCGTAACAGACACACACTCTGTATTTCCATATTCATGACGTTTTAAGAAAAATCTTAAATGCGTTGAAATCACGTCTTTGCGTAGACCAAATTTCGCCGACCACTTCATTCATTATTATGATAATCTTAATGATATTATCGTCTCTCTTTCAACCTTACGTTACAACATGACACATCATCGAGAAATTTACCCTTTTCTAGCAAGTTGAGGTTTCTCGCACTTTTTCGCCGGTTGAAAAGACGTTGAAATGAGGTCTTAGACGTTCAGACCTCATTTCAACCCGATTTCAACCATATTTCAACGTTGAAATAACGTCTTGTGCTCACTGGGATTTTTCAGTGACGGTGTTACGTGCCTACTGGTTTTTGAACTACTGGTTTGGCTACGGGTGCGTGTTTGTTTTCCCCCGGTGTTACGTGCCTACTGGTTTTTGAACCTACTGGTTTGGCTACGGGTGCGTGTTTGTTTCCCCCGGTGTTACGTGCCTACTGGTTTTTGAACCTACTGGTTTGGCTACGGGTGCGTGTTTGTTTCCCCCCGGCAGGCAGGTGTTGTCTGCCTCCGTCACTTGAGTCGTCACACATTTGCAAACATATTGTTCTGAAAATGTTCAAAAATGCATCCCATATCCATTGCAGCGATTACGATTGTATAAGTGAGCACTACGTCACTGCCACGTATGAAGAAATACATAAAAGAACATTTATTAAAAGTCCGCCACCGATGGCACAGATTTACTTCCATACGTTTCAACCCTTGCTCTCAAAGTGAGACGTTAGACAAAAGTATTGTGGTGCTCAAACTCCAAACACACAGTGTTGATAATGGAGGAAAGTCTGTAATTTAACATGGGGTTAGGGTTTATTATTTTGAGCCCACATGTCTCTTTGCGGTATCCATCCATATTGTAAATACTCAGAAGACACTATACTAACAGAGCAGTGTTTACACATGAATTAGTGGGCTCTTTGCAGCTTTGACTGCTCGCTTGGTGTTACATTTTGTGAGTAAGAAAAGGAAGCGTTGCCTGCAATTTATAATCTTCAACATTTAAAACATTTCAGGCAGATAATTGTCACAAATGCATTGTGATTTACATCCCCTAGCATGAGGGGATAAAGGAAACGATCCTGGAGGTTTTTGTTCAGCTGCACATGCACATGCACATTGAAGGAATGCGGAAAATGGCAAGCGACAAGAGAGGCCTTGTTTTTGGAGCTCTATCTCCTGCCCACCCTGTAGATTAGCCTCTTATCTGTTAAATGAGACGGTGCCGACGGATTTGGATAACAGGGCTTTGGCATCGGCCCGGCGCTCCCTGCACCGACAGAGCTCTGCCGTCTCACAGAGAGTCCCTGTGCCAGAGCTACGCGGCGCAGGCAGCCTTGGACCAGGCAGTGGGTGGATGTGGGGGAGCCGTATAATAGGCAGCTTCAGATGCTGCCATTCCTTCCCTCGAGGTGATGTTTCTTCTCTTTTTTTTTCTTTTTCATTCTCCTCCTGGTCCTCTCTTGTCACGGATACGACTCTAACACGGGATCACGAGTGATTCGCCCCAGAGTGGAGATTCATTTCACACTTTCCCACACGTCACCTGGATGGATGTGTGGCTGTGATTCCTGCAGCCGTTGACTCATCCTCAGGCCGTGGCTGTAATCATGCGACTAGCGCAGCAACGAGGCAGGCTGAAATGCATCCTCCAGCACCAGATCGTGATTTGATCTGACTTGTTGTCTCCCCCACCCCGGGCCGGAATTGATAGGTGGCGTTAAGTGCACACCTGGGACCCGGCGTCGGGTCTCTCTCCCATTTCCAATCGCCCCACAGCCCGGGGGGGCCTCAGAAGCATATTAATCAGGACTCCAGCTCCACGCACTCGGCAGCCCACGCAGACTCACCGAGACGGAGCTGCCTGCCACATTAGGCGCGAGTGTCAGTCACCGTCAGGTTCAATGGACGAAACTGGAGCGCATTCCTGGGACCTTACGCGCTGCCTTCCAGTTAATAAATCCCTCAGATCTTCAGAGGACAGAAGACACAGGAAGGTGATGGTTATCTAGACCAGAGAGGTAACATGAGAGGACGCAGGGTTGGGTTACAATCAACTCAGCTTGTCACTGTGTGCAGGGATTTGAGTCTCAGAGATTCATCCAAAAGGGGGTAACGAATGTTGGAACCATGTTTCATGACAATCCATAAAATGGCTGTTTGAACAATTACCTATAAGCAACAACAGAAAAAAAGTGCCAACTTCCTGTTGGCCCTCGAGGAAAAGGTAGAAGTCATTAAGTTTCGTCCTAAGAGGACCATCCATTTGACAGCTGTTGAGATACTTCAGTCTGGAAGTGTTGTACCTACAAACGGAACCTCCTTGTAATCCTGCCGGTGACTTCTTGGCAATGATTCCACTGTCGGAGAGAGAGGCCAATGCTGCACTGCCTTTAACCTGCATTCTCTCTACTGGCCACCAGGGGCGACTCCTCTGATCCCAAAGAAGTCTATGAGAAAATGACTCTACTTCTCTCTTGATTTATTCCCTCAGTAAACATTGTAAACATGAGTTCATGGTCTCTAGTTGCAAGTCTTCTTCAATACGAGCTTTAACCTTGTGGTTGACATGTTGCTAACAAAGCATTATTTGTGTTTTCGGTTACTCGTGACATTTTTGGGTTCCTTAAAGATGCTCCACCCTGTCGTGTGATTAAAAAACAAAGATGGCAATAACCAGACCCAACCAAACATAACAAACTCAAGGCTTGATGTGTTCTCATATACACACTATGAAGTACAGTCATAACTGAAGCAAACCATATGCTTCTGAAGGAAATTACTTTCCTGCCTTTGTCCGCAAAACTTGTCTGGATAAGGAATTAATGAGAACTTGTAGGTGAATATGATATCACAGTTTTTAATATGCAAAGGATTTTGGACATTGCAGCATGATAGACTGTGTTAAGGGGATTTCAGGGAACTGCTAAAGACTTTCCACACACATTTAGGGGCTAATGAGTATTCAGTAATGTAGGTTTGATTAGATATCTGCTCTTCATTGGGGTCACCCTTTGGCCATGCCAATTTGCTGATTTGGATGTTTGCTAGTGTCCCCTCGATGCGTTTCATAGTCATTAGGCCTCTTTGTCTCTGATAAGAAAACTATTACCCCAGCCACAGAGGCTATTAGGGGCTTTTCCTCCAACTAGCATTTAGCTTGAGGTGTCCAGAAGAGCGCCGTGTCGCCTCCATAACGGAGTGGCCTGATCTGCCCCTGGTCCAACGTACAGGACCGCTAACGTCCAATCCTCCTGTAATTGCTTTTGGGGTCTCCGATGGTGGAATAATATGCAGAGTAATTGGCAAATTATCAGCTAATTCACCTCAGGAAAGACTTGAATGGGATTCATTTACCCGGATACATGTAAATATGACAAGATGAAACTACGTGCTCCAATTGGATTTTTCAATAAGGCGTGTTTTGCAAGTATTAGGTTTTAACGCTGAAGAGGATGTTTTCCCCAGAGCCGTGGCTCGTTAACTACCTATTATCTACTTCAGTGTAAGCATGCACCGGTGACGATGGTACCTCTTTAAACCCTTATTTGTGCTGAGTGGCGAGAACGGATATCTGGGAGCAGGCAGGGACAAACAAGTCCTCTGGACTGAGAGCTGTGCTGAAAGGAAATCCTCCTCCTTCCTGTTCTATTATCAGCGCAACATAACAAGCGACCGAACAACCACTGCAGACCCAAAGCAGAACGTATGAATGATGAGCTTCTGGAACACTCTTTAAGGCCTTTCAACGACGAAAATGGCCCCGCAAATTACTGAAGGCTGGTGAGCACCAAACAAAACCCATTACAGGGGAAAATATCTTTGAAATACAACGGTGACAAGAATTGTGGGGGGAAAAAGATCCTTGAGCAAAGCAGAAAGGAGCTTTCCGTTTGTTATTGAGTTAAACCGAGACGGCTTGTCTAAAGTAATCTGTGAGAAAGGGGGGGGCGATTGGCTCCATCCAGGGTCTCAACCCCCCGCAGTCCAATAGTCCGCTCAGAATGACCCTTCTAATAAGTGGCGTCAGCTGATTTGTAATCCGCTCTCCTTCTCGCTCTGTGCTCACACACTTCAGGAGTCGGATTGATAAGTGCAATCACATGAAAGTGATGGTGGGGCATCATGGTCTGGTAAACCAGCAGGTGTTTTTTGTTTGTGTTTTGGCTAAATGAGAGCCAGACTGTAAGTCCCTCATCCACAATATGTCTCAAGTGTAAACATTGAGGACGAGAGAACAGCAACTGCTGGGAAACAAATGCATTCTCCTCTGCCGACATTGATGCAATTTACATATTAAGTTCATGCTGATGTTGTATTCATTAGATTTAGAGAGGATTAAGAGATGTAACTCAATTACAAAAAGGAGCTCTTGTTCCCTCCCAGCGTGTTGTGTAATGTTTAAAAGCATCCTGGGATTGAGAAATGGAGCATCTATCTGATAATAAATCCTTTAATATGTATTTGGAAACTAATTTAATCACATGCTCAGTTTGAAAAGAACATTCAGTGATGGTTGAGTCTATTCTCTCGTGCGGATCCGACTCCTTGTTCGTGCTGTCGCCTCGTAGGGGTGAACAAAGAGTCAGGGGGGATTGGGATGATTGACAGGTCTGTGAAATATTACGGACAGGCGCTGTGTCTTAAAGTCCTAATCATGCTTATTATTATACAAAGGCTCTTTCTTGGCTGCCACGACCATCGAGTCACTTCTTGCTCCGAGACATTCACACGGTTTATGGTTTATGATAATTTGTGATGATGGCATCACATAAATATATATAGACTGTAATAGTTTCTGTGGAGAAAAAGACATCAAGTCATTTGTTGGCGGTGTGAGCGATAGGAATGCCCATTTACGCAGACACATTTGGCAGCATAATGACATCTGTGATTGTTGTTTCATCTTTACATTTTTTTTTTTTTACTGTGCTGCGCTCCTCTTCTTCTTCCTCTTTCTGTCAGTCTGGGAGTCAGTTCTCTTTCTTTAAACTTTTCCTTGCTCTTTCAAGTATCAATCCCAATAGAGCTCATGGCCTATTTAAAACCACAATAATGGGGGCTAATATAAGTCATTCGTACAAAGAAATGTCACCTTCTTTGTACGTCTCTGTTCGGCTTTAAGAGGGAGGGGGGCGGGGGGGGGGGGGGGGGGGTAAAAAAGTCCTCAAGGTGAAGAAAAGTAATCTCAAGGCGTCTCTTGCGGTGCAGATTGCCGGAGAGCAGGAGGGTGAACTGAATGTCTGCTCCAATGATTCTCAAAGCAACACCCACTGCAGCATAAACATTATGTATATAGAGTGTATCGTATGGCATATTATCTGCACTACGTTTCAGTGGGAAACTTCGTACATTTTACTCCCTTTAATAGAAAGCTGGACAAAAAAATATTCATACAATGTAAATAAGTTAGATTTACCTAAAGCACGGACTAAACAAGGCAAAAGTAAATCTTTTCTCCGGACATCACTTCATTCTTGAGGATTTCAAGGTTAGAACCCTTGAACCCTTGAACAACCCAACGCTAGAATCTTGTTACTTTAATATCACAGTTTGAACTCAGCAGCTTGAATGAAGTGAAGCAAATGCACATTATGGAAACTGTGTGCAACATGGTTGGTACGATAAGCGCTGTGGGCTCAGAGACCCGACACAATGAGTCAATAACATCACTTAATATTCCTTATCCTGCTGAGGTTGTTTCCTCTGAAGCCCCAACATTATGAGTATTGATACCAAAGTCAATATAGAACCTTTTCCAATGACATAGAAACCTGCATTTAGAAATAAATGGAATGGAGAAATGTTTTGAAGACAAGATCTCAACTTTGTTTGGGCCGCACAAACTACGCCTCTCTGCTTCAGCACAGTCCTCTTAACAAATATAACCTTCAGGTGGTGAATGGGCCCCGTCTCAGGAAACATGAGCAGTGGAAAACCTGATCACAGACACAACAGACACACCAGACACAACATACACAACAGACACAACATATACAACATACACAACATACACAACAGACACACCAGACACAACAGACACACCAGACACAACATACACAACCGACACAGCAGACACAACATATACAACATACACAACATACACAACAGACACACCAGACACACCAGACACAACATACACAACCGACACAGCAGACACAACATATACAACATACACAACATACACAACAGACACACCAGACACAACATACATAACATACACAACAGACACAGCAGACACACCAGACACAACATACACAACAGACACACCAGACACACCAGACACAACATACACAACAGACACAACATATACAACATACACAACATACACAACAGACACACCAGACACAACATACACAACAGACACAACCGACACAGCAGACACAACATATACAACATACACAACATATACAACATACACAGCATACACAACAGACACACCAGACACAACATACACAACATACATAGCATACACAACAGACACAACAGACACACCATACACAACAGACACAACCGACACAGCAGACACAACATATACAACATACACAACATATACAACATACACAACATACACAACAGACACACCAGACACAACATACACAACATACATAGCATACACAACAGACACAGCAGACACACCAGACACAACAGACACACCAGACACAACATACATAACATACACAACAGACACAGCAGACACACCAGACACAACATACACAACAGACACACCAGACACACCAGACACAACATACACAACAGACACAACATATACAACATACACAACATACACAACAGACACACCAGACACAACATACACAACAGACACAACCGACACAGCAGACACAACATATACAACATACACAACATATACAACATACACAGCATACACAACAGACACACCAGACACAACATACACAACATACATAGCATACACAACAGACACAACAGACACACCATACACAACAGACACAACCGACACAGCAGACACAACATATACAACATACACAACATATACAACATACACAACATACACAACAGACACACCAGACACAACATACACAACATACATAGCATACACAACAGACACAGCAGACACACCAGACACAACAGACACACTAGACACACTAGACACAATAGACACAACAGACACAATAGACACAGCAGACACACCGTTGCCTGGCACAGTTACAAAAAAAGTGTGAGTCACAACACCCACAAGAGGTCCTTGAACCTTGGGCCATAACTTGCCCCCCCACAAAAACGTGCTGCGCAGTTTGGCAGAAGGTCAGGTTGTAGGCGTGGACGGACACAGAGATCCACAAACAATGAATCCCATTATCTCCTGGCGAGGGTAGTGATAATAATGATGATATTAATACTCACCCACGAGGCACAGATACAGAATCAGGGAGATCTCCTCTCACTTGTGATACAACACAAGATTGTAGGTGGAAGCCGCTTTGTGTTCGTTCATCGTCCCACAGACACACAGAGAGATGCTTATCTTCAATGTGTGCGTTTCTATCACGAGGAAGGCTATGAGGTGGGATTTCATGATAACGTCAGGCCATGTATGGCTTTCAAAGTTAAAAAGGTAATGTGTTGCTTTGGTTAATTCTCTTTGTTGCATTGGCTCCAGGTTCATTTTAAATAGTACTGATTCATTTTGGGGGGGGGAGATCAAAGTCCTTTCAGATATTCTTGTGATGAAAGGCGCTATAAAACTGACTTTTAAATCAGGTTCAATTGATCTCATTAAAACGTCCTCCGAGCGATGCTGGCGCTTAAGAAACATCAGTCGGCTTTTATACTGTCAAATGTGACAAGCAGCGATTATATCTGAACGAGTGAAAACGTTGTCCAAGGTTATATGCTGCAAATGGATGTATTCATTTACATTACAAATAACTAACGTTGACTAAAGTGACATAGGTGCACAACAATAAATAATGCCACGAAGGCCCTGCCTCAAGACGGATGCAAGGATATCAAACTATTCCAATGCTTAAGTAGTGCTGAACGTTGTCATGAATAAGATGGAGCCGCATGTCGTTCAACAGGAAGTGAAGGTTGGATCATTAAAGCCTGCGGTGAATTATGAACAAAGGGTTACAGGTGCAAGGTGTCTCAAAGTGTCTCCCAACCAGTTTCTCTTTTCACCTGAGTGTCTCCCAACGACAGCAAAAAAAAGAAGAGAAAAAGGTGGGGGCGGAGTCATGCTGGTACGCGCGCACGCACACACGCACGAGAGTGGCCTCAACCTGTAGACCTGTCTGAGGTGGGGGGGGAGAGAGACAGAGGCGGCCGGGGAGGAGCTTTTCACCGGTGAGGAATACAACGCGCAGCGGGGCAGCTATCCGTAGAATAAAGTCAACCAGAGGAAGCGGAGGAGTGTCTCCTCTTTGGTCTGTGCCCCAGATACTCTACTTTCAGGGAAAGAGAAGGAGCGAGACATGTGTCTGTGGCTCTGAGGGTCGGTGGTGGTGGTGGTGGTGAGGGTGAGGAGGAGGAGGAAGGGGGAGAGAAGGTGCATGTTTAATGGCATTTTGGGAGTCTCCACGGCGCTCTCCGGGCAGAAGAGGGGACATCAAGGCGCGAGGGAGCTAACGTTAGCTTCGCTAACAAGGTCAGTTTGCATCTTTGGGTTTTAACTGTTATGTCGCTGTTTTAGCAGTTGCAATCGTTTAGACGAAAAAGAAAAAGAAAAAAAAGCCACCCTCGTCGCCTTCGCCGAGTCCGCTCGTTAAGGGACTCCGCACCGACACCGGTCCGCTGATACCGGACAGGTAACCGGCTATTTGATGTGTCGCTATTTTTGCCCCAATTGCCCATCGGCTCACTCTCTCGACGTTAGCTTGTTGCGTTAGCCGCACTCCGTGGCTAACTGCTCATCTCCCGTCTACTCGCTCGCTCGACCTGTTTAAAAAAAAAATCAATTATGTTTGTTAATGGCTCACATGCTTCAAGTTAAGGGGGTGTTTGCTAGCAACAGGTGAGCCGGTGTTTGTGTAACAGTGCTCGCACACCCCGAGCTACCCGTTAGCGGCACCGTTAAGCTAGCAGGTGTTGGTGCGGTGAATGCAGCACCTCGCGGCTTAGAATAAAACAGGTGCATCGTTAGCATTTAAGGTGGGTAGTTAGCGGGTCCGCAGCCTCTGCCGCGGTCGGCTCCTTTTCGGGGGCGGGGGTGTTTTCCCGGGGGGGGCGAAGGCTGCTCGGTGAGGGCTGTGAAGTTATTGATCAAGGGTGAACGGCGCAGGTGGCGACGCCGTTTAACGAAAGGCCTACGTCCAAAATGAAACTGGGCAGAAAGGGGGGGGGGGGTACGGCCCCGGTAGCTAACGTTAGCTAGCTATAGCTAACGTTAGCTACAAGACGGTAACCGGCTACTTGTAGAGGAAAAAAAAACGTAACGTTGAGTTACATCCTGAATCATTTCGTACCGACGGCAATGTCGGTGTTTTCAGATCCTACTGCCGAAGATTTGTTATCATCCACCGCAGGCTGTCTTTATCTTTTCGGGGGAATGGGGCTGGTTAACGTTCACTTGACGTTAGCCTGAATCCCCCAACGGTTTCAGCTACTTTTGATTTTTAACATTTGTCACGTTGTAAATATGTGGTGTGGCTGTGAAAATCACAATCGGCAGCAGTTAGCAAAGAGTTGAACGCGCACTTAAAGACGATCAGTTGCATCACAACGGCTGGCTTTCGGTTACAAGCGCCACTTGTTTGGGAAGCCGTGATTGTGTTACTCTTCATCGGACTCCGTACAAATGCACTGCGGAAGGTTTGTTGACTTAATTCTCTGGGTTTTGACAGCATAGTGCGCCCCCCCCCCCCCCCCCCCCGTACCCTATAAACTGGTTGCTCTCAGGTCATCGTGCCAGGTGAGACTTGCACTGAGCCACAATTTGTCTTTACTTGCCACCTATTTCATTTCTCGGTTTTAACACTGTGTGTGTGTGTGTGTGTGTGTGTGCTCTCTCTCAGCACAAGGGAAACATCCGATGGCAAAGCAAGCTTGTCTTGTGGATATTTGTTATTCAGCTCATGCACTATCTGGAGGCTGCTGGATGTGGTACGTCAGTTCAATTGGCCCCGAGTGCCACTGTGCATCCGAGTCCTAATTATTTTTGACGGTTTTTGAGGTTTTAACTACTGTTGAACTGCTGATAGCACGGTGGCAAGCGGTGCTGTTTACATTAAAAGGACTCCTGGTAGAAACATTGAGGTCTTAAAGTGTGAAGTGGAAAATTAAGTTGTAATATACTTGACACCAAAAGTAAACACTTTTGTATAACCTTTGGGCTTTTGAAAGTACATATCTTAAATACTTTGACAGTGTGCCAAGTTGCGTAACTCCAAATGTTGTTGTAAATGCCATGACAACACAAAGGAGGGACAATTTTCCCACTAATTAGTAATGTGATCACACGGTATACTTTTATTTTAACGTTGCGGCGGTAAACCTTTCCACTTTTTGGGATATTTGCCGATACTGATGATCCAAATTCAAAAGTTTGCTTTGCACAACCTTTGCGTTGCAGTTTTGCGTTTTCATTTCTTGTAAATCAAATAGGTTTCACTTACAAACAGATATAGAATGGCAACATTTCATCTTTTTTTAAACTTGAACTGAGTTGAACAGTATCAGCTACCAGAGCATTTCTTTACAAAGGCATATGGGCAACTCCTTCAAGCATATGTTTATCAAAAACCAAATGAAATGACTTCTAAACAAGGTTCATGGCTGCTTCCTGAACCCGCTTTGTTAAGGCATAAAATTTGGTGTGACCGATGTCAAGGCAAGAGGTGTGTTGGCGTCGGGATGGCGAATAGATGGAGTGGTGAGAGGTTGCCATGGCAACCATGCAGTGTTAGAACCCTGATAGAATAGCAGCACATATTGGGTAAACAAGATAGTTAATAACTACTGAGTTTAGCTTCAGTGTCGAATGGTTCATTGAGCGCACCAAGGGTGAATCTCACTCTCAGCTTAAAAAGCCAAGAGAGTCACTGACCTACACAACAAATGTCAGACCGTGGCACTTTATGTACACATTAGTGAGCGTTTGAAGAAATCTTTATTGAGGGAACCGCAACGGCCTGTTTATCGAGCTGAAAGACCGTCTCTGGGATAAATCGAACCGCACGTCAGTCATGTTTAAGAATACAAACACTGGTACTGTGTTCATGTGGTTCATCTCCGGTTCTGTGCTAAAGACGCTAGTGTGACGAACCAGCACCTCTGTAACCATATCCACTATTATTATACATTTGTATTAATCCATATGTGGATCGTGACCTCCCGTCGATATTTGATAAGTGAATTGCATAATAGAACTCAATACTTACGCTTGATTGTATAGTTCCATCCCTATTTTTAAAGTCAACCCAGCCACGGCAACACGGCTTCATCTTGTTAAAGTTTTGATTCGTTTTTTTTCTTCTTAAATGGTACATCCTCATTAAATGTTTTATGCGCACTAATCATGTTCTGACGGCGCTTTAAATCAAACGTTGCATATTTCTAAATAGCATTTTGTTGGAATTGTATTCATAATTACTCGCACGCTATGAAATGCAAGGTGATAGAATCTAGGCCACATTATGGGAAAGCTTACTTTGATGCTGGATGGTGTGCTGTGGGGAGGGGGGTGGGCGCAACAGCCGGAGGTGATGTGTGTTATTCTGAATTAAATTAAGCTAGTGGTTAAAACCTATTTTCATGTTGGTATTTTTGTTTTACATATAAATACAACTTAACGGTGTGCCTTTAGAAAGCTGCCATATTGGAGGCTTGTGACGATTCCACCTTTCGTGTGGAGGTGTTGTTCTCAATCTCCAGATAAGGTGCATCTCTCAGCCCGGTGAAGGCGAGACACGACCAAAATCCTTTTTTTTCCCCAGAGTAGTTGGTAAAATGTTGCGTTAGCAAAAACCTATTGAAATATCTCTTTGTATGTTGATTATTTTCTATATTTTCAGACCACATGAAGCAAGGTGGATGGTACAGGACCCCTGTGGATGTGATTGTGTGTTCCTGTTTTCTCAGCTGTGCTGAGCTGTCATAACTGTGCACCCTAGTGCACCTCCTCGTATACCTACAGTAGATGTGAATCATTGAGGGCCGCGTACATGGCTTACACAGTGCTGTCCGAGTCACACACCTATGACTGTGAGTCACTGCTACTAGATGAGCCTTCGATCCGGGCAAACATGTAGCTGCCTTTTTAGTATGACGGTTATTGTCCAGGGATGAATCATGCTGTTTTTCCAATGCGAAGGCAATGGTGGGTTGGACTGGCTCTCAATATACTATTTATTTATTTATCAAGGTAGCGTCCACTTAAAACTACACAGCAGATCAGAATGAGGAGGGCTGTTCTTTTGTTTATTTTTAAAAATTGTCCACTGCACCGATTTATATAAATAATTCTAAATTAAAAGTGTGTGGAGACATTACTGCCCATTTCCAGAAAGTCTGATCCGTCCTCCTGCAACAATGTCCTTCCGCCCCATTCAGCAGGCAGAATGCAGTCGCTCAACTGGTCAATGAGCCGCCGCCTTAGAACACTTGAATTGGGAACGAGCCTCATTAAATGGATTAAAAACTTCAGGAAAATAATTAAAACATTATGGATTTTGACCAGTTAAGTTGTGTTTGAATGTCAGACATCAGAGCACCAGGTTAAATAGAAATGTTTGATCGATTGTCTTCGAGATGTGAACGAGAGGCAAACTATTTTTGTGAAAGCTCAGGTGTATTTTTTTAACAGTAAAAAAACATTGTTGACCAATGTTGAGACTGTTGAGCTGTTTTCAGAGGACGCACATTTTGTACCAGCTGACGTCACAGCTCTGTGCCGGTCGGACATTAGGATTCCAGGCAATTGGATGACACCCCCACGCCGGTTTCTGAGTGCTACAGAATTGAGGTTGGCTGGGTCAGCACAATGGAGTCTCTAATTCCAACCCCCGGGCGCCTAATTAAAACTTACAAACAACCTTTTGACACCCGTGCATCTCGTGAGAATCCCTATTGCTGAAAATGTGACGACAGCGGAGGCCGACCGCTGGATCTAATAATAATCATGATAATAATAATGTCTTTCACTTAAACTACACGTGAAGAATCCAAATGGAAAAAGTGAATTATGGTTTACTAATTGTGTGCATTTTGAGTTTAGGATTTGAGTGTTCAGCCAGTCGTCGTGTGTTGGAATTTATTTATCCCAAAATGACCTGTCAGCCTATGAATTATATCTGGAAGATAAATGTGGTGTCAAAAACCCTCCTCCACCCGTTACTCTGCATCCTATATAACAGCCATGGAGATCTAAACGAGACATTTCCCCTCCTTTCCGCTTCTCTCTCCATTATTAAAGTATATTATGAAGTAGTTCAGCTCTACCTGTCATGATTACAGCATTTATAGACTTCTTAAGTGAATCTCACCTTTCTGGGACAATTTAGTTCCTAATATTGGCAGTAAGAGATGAAAAAAGCAATCATTAGAGCAGAACCGATTGAGCGGAGACTACTTGGATGAGGATAATGTAACAAAAAGGAAACCATTGTTTTAGTAAACTGTTCGTCACAGTTGATGAAACAGTGAACAGTTGTCACAGAAAAAAAGGTAATTAACGGCCCGGTTTGGCTGTTGATCTGCTCGTAATGAGGTCTTTTAAAGTTCTTCTGTAGAAAATAAGTACTTTTCTAAACTTGGGCCTTAGTTCCTCTGCCTTTACCCATGTAGGGATTAGATCCACGTTACAGCAGAGTATTTATTAAAAGTCTCGTTGGCCAACACTACAACATCATCACAGTTCTCCATGGCTGCAAAATGTTGATCCAGCAGGGCGATGGGTCCAGAAGCATCACGCTTGTTCTCCTCGTGATGAGAATCCGCCCTCCACCAAATAATACCGCTTTTATTTCAAAAAGGAACCTGGTAACCTTGACACCGCTGATCCCCACATACGTTTCCTCTGATGACTTTGTCATGTTTGTTGTTCTCCTCGTAGCTGGCGGTCATGGCCGTCTAACAGGCTGCCGGCGCCCTCTTCATGGATCACCGAGTGCGGCAAAGACAAACCTCAGCATCTGTGAGTGCAGCCGCTAACTAGGGAGCGCGACCCGCGGGCGCCTCACCGCGCCTCCTGAGTGGTTCACAGACGCCGGCTATCGCTATGCACTTCAAACGGAGAGACGCCCGCCGGAGCGCGCCTCTTTGGTGTCGGACTTTCCCTCTGGTGACGATGCTTCTGGTGACCATGGCCCGTGGCGCCACGCCACAACGGCAAGGCAAGGAGGCGCAGCTGATGTCGGTGGAGCTGGAGGCGTCCATGCAGTCCTCCGTGCTCTCCGAGCTGCGCGCCGCGGCGTCCTCGGTCGCCGAGGGAACTCTGGCGGCCGTCCCAGACTCCTCTGCGAGGCCCCGGGGGGTCCACACCGGCATCCCCGACTCCTCGGCCATTGTGGGCCAGGTGTTCCAGCTGAAGGTTCCGGCCAATGCCACCTGTAACGTGCATGTGAGTAACCACGGCGACGGGATGTAGGTGCATCTGGTAATTAATGTGGGAAACATTCTGCATTTAACATTGATCCCTTCATCACAGGAAGTGTTGGTATTTACAAGTGATTGAATGCTGATTAAAGATTAAATCACCCTTTTCTAATGTTTAAATGGACACAGAATCCTTTGTGATTTTATGAAAGCAAAATGGCTACATTAACTACCTTTTTGTCAATATTTTTTTTTTGCCTGTATAGATGTATAGTATCCGTCCCTTCAGTTTTTAATCACCGCGTCACCGCTGATTTGAAGCTGGCGTTGGTGCGATTTGTTCCAGTCTGACTTGTGAATGAGATGAGATTATTATTATTATTATTATTGGCCGAGTGGGAATGCAGAATGATATCCTGTCGTACTGTAATAACTCCAAATGAGGAGTGATGACTCACGTAGTTATTATCAATGGAAGCTCACTCTGCTTCCTGTTCATATTTGGTGAGATTTGATAAAGTGAATGGAATACAGAGGAGGTTGGAGATGGTAAAGCATTTCCGTTTTCACTCGACACTTGAAATATTTGCATTCATCTTCTGTTTGGGTCCTCTAGCTCCCATTTTACTGGCAGCTTGGTCCACATTGAGCATTTTATCTTTGCTAATCTGTTCACCATTTTACTTGGAACATTTCTTTGATACAACTTCACATTTGCCAATTGGTACTTAGTTAATTTTCAGTTTCACAGTTCCTGGCCAAACGGATATGTCACCTGGGTGCTAGTAACTTTAAATGACCAGTCATTAATCATGCTGTAGGGAATTCTCCCTTTCTGACGCCGTCTTTGAGTTTCCCTGAAGTACCAAACGGTGACTTCTTGTTCCTCCTTGTCCTCCTGCAGCTGACTGAAATGGGAAAGCAGACTTTACCTCACTGGCTTTATTGGGACAAAAAGAGCTGCATTGTGAGAGGCCTGGCTCTGGAGCAGGACAAAGGTGTGTATCATATCCTGGTCTCTGGGGAGGAGATGATCGACCGCGTGTTCCCGAGTACAGTGTTCTCCATCGAAGTGCACCCAGAAGAGCGCGCAGACGCCGAGGCCCCCCTGCACACGCTGCAGGTCGACAGCGTCCAGCCGTTCACCTGCGGCTCCGAGGAGCTCGTCACCGTCCTCACGGTCATCCTGGATGCCGACCTGACGAAGATGGGGGCGGAGCAGAGGGTCGACCTGCTGGGCACGATGAGGCGGTTCTCTCGCGTGCCCCTGGAGCACATGAGGGTCGTCCCCGTGGTCAACAACCGCCTCTTCGACATGTCTGCTTTCATGGCCGGGCCGGGGAACGCCAAGAAGGTGGTGGAAAACGGGGCGCTGGTGTCGTGGAAGCTGGGCTGCGGCCTGGACCAGGGCAGCATCCCTGACATTGACAGCGTCCAGTCCTCTGCCAAGGACGGGACCATGTCGGCCCGCCTCGGGTACCCGGCGGTCGGCTGGCACATCGTGAACAAAAAGCCCCACAGCGTGAAGCGCGTCAGGCGCCAGTTGTACAACACTCCCACGCCGGTGCCCTCCCTGCTCCCTCCCACGTCTCACCCGGAGCCCCCGATGCGCGTGGTTCCCACGCCAACTTCACCCTCTATCGCCATAGCAACAGAGAACTCTGTGCCCCCCGTCAGGGGTCCCCTGCCCCTCCCGGTGAAGCCCACCATGAGGGTCCGAGATCAGATAGCGCACACACCTGTAGTTGGGCCCCCCCAGCCCACCAGAGTACTGGGAACCACAAGCACCATCCCTATTCAGCCCACCATGACCCGGCCCACCTTTGTGGAGGCCACAGCTTTGCCGACACCCCCCAGTACCACCAAAAGACCCAAACCCACTGCGACGAGGAAACCCAAGAAAATCAAGACCACCACCCCGGCCCCCCGGGAGCCCAAGTCCACCACACCCAAACCGCCCAAACGCCCCACTCCGCCCACCCTGCTCCCCCCAGACCAGAATCAGAACCCGGAGATCCGCAACGCTGTTGATCAGGTGAACGCCTGGGTCGGAACGTACTTTGAGGTTAAGATCCCTCCAGATACCTTCTACGACAAGGAGGACGGCACCACGGATAAGCTGCGTCTGACTTTGAAGAAGACCCCCAAGGAAGCCGTGAACGAAACCTCCTGGATTCAGTTCAACAGCACCATCCAGCTGCTGTACGGCCTCCCGGAGGAGCAGCACCAGGGGAAGCACGAGTACTTCATGTTGGCCACGGACAAGGGGGGCAAAAGCATCATGGATGCCTTCGAGGTTCAGGTCAACGGCTGGTCTGCCAGTGACAAGCCCTCCGTGGTGTTTGCCGCCCGTTTCTACGGTGACCCCAAAACTTTAAACGGCGACATCCACAAGAAGATTCTTTTGACCAAAAAGTTGGCTTACGCCCTCGGCGATCGCAACAGCAGCACGGTGACCCTGAGGAGCATCACGGCGGGCTCGGTGGTGGTCGAATGGACAAACAACAGCCTGCAGCAGAACCCATGCCCTAAGGACCAGATCTCGGTCCTCAGCAACAGGATCTCCGACCCGCAGGGGAACCCCAGAGCGGCCTTCTCCAAAGCCATGGAGCCCGACTTCAAACCCATCAACATCTCTGTGCGCGGCACCCATAAATGCCACAGCTACACCTTTGTCCCGCCGGGGGAGGTGGCGATGCCCGCGCCTCCCACGGCCTCGCCCTCCCCCGGGACGGGCCGGCGGAACAGTGACGACGTTTACCTCCACACAGTCATTCCTGCCGTGGTGGTGGCCGCCCTGCTGCTCATTGCCGGCGTCATCGCCATGGTCTGCTACCGCAAGAAGCGCCGCGGCAAGATGACCACAGAGGAGCAGGCCACCTTCATCAAGAAAGGCGTCCCCATAATATTCGCCGACGAGCTGGACGACTCCAAGTCGCCGCCGTCCTCCAGCATCCCCCTGATCCTTCAGGAGGAAAAGCCCCCGCTGCCCCCCCCGGAGTACCCCAACATGGCCGGCCCGCACAGCACCCTGCTGAACCAGGATCTGCTGGAGGAGTATTCCATCTATCAAGACGACGATCCTAACGCGCCTCCTTACCAGCCCCCGCCGCCATTCACTGTCCCCATCGAGGGCAAAGGCTCTCGCCCCAAGAACATGACCTCGTACAGGTCCCCGCCCCCCTACGTGCCTCCCTAACGCACCCCCCCCCAGCTTTCAGGCTGGAAAGCAGGTACAATGTAAGACGCTTGTTGAGAACTACGGCTGGAGTGATTCCACATGTCTGACTTTGTAGAGGAGCAGCAAACATCTCCCCATCATCGTACTACTAGCAGCACAGGGCAAAACCCAACAGGGACACTTTGGATTTCTTTTCTTTTGTCTTTCAGATCTGCTTTTGACTTCTCGCTTCTTTTTTTTTTTTTCCTTTGCCAAGAAGAGTCACTTTTATCTTCAATGATGTACTATTTCTATTGTATAGAAAATAATAAAGAAGCAGGAAAGACTGAAGCCCGCAGGGCCTTTTGAGCAGATGTCACCATGACAACAGACCTGAGGCTTCCCCTCACAATGTTAATCTTTATGAGTTCTATATCACTCTTATCTGTCTTTTGGCTTGGTTTACTAAGATTTTGCACCTGTTATTTCCAGAGGGGAATAAATAACTGAAAGCATGAAACACTTTCTTTACACACAAATCAGTTGTCAGACTTTGATCCCTTTTCTCTCTGCTCCCTCTTGACAATAACATGCAACCTTGCACTTATGCAATTTCTTGTTAAACCTTGCACTATGTGTGTCTTGTGCAGGAAAGAGCACAGCGAGTGGTAGTCCAATAAGGAGATAGGGTTTTCTTTTAGTGTCCTTGAGCCCAAGGTTCCTGGTTCCCAAAGGGGACTGATCGCGCCGATGAGGGTGCAAAAACAAATACTGAGTTTTTTTTTTCCTTATAAATGTGTGTGTGCCACTAAACCTGCCTGTGAGACGACTGGTTTTGCTGTTGCCACGGTGACGTCTGTGGTCACAAGGCAAACTGTGTGGGGTTGCTGCAACAATAATGAAGGGGGCCAATGGAATGCTGTGGTTCACAGCAGGGTGACGATTGGGGACACAGTCAAGGAGGCGGGCTCGGCGTCAGGCGGGACGAGGGGATGTACATAATTGCGTGCCTGTGAAATTAATCAACTCCATTATGTCAGTGTCATAAGTCGACCTAGTCGGGAGGGGGGGGGGAAGGGGAAAATGATATTTTTTAATTGTACGTCCTAGATTTCGGATCACAATCATTGGGGTGGAAAAAAATGACTTTATAGTTTGACGGTACAAAAGAATCCACCGACTCATCACAAAAGATTAATGCATCTCAATACAAAGAATCAACAATATGTGAATTATGTACATTTCATGTCCGATATCACCATAAGAAAAAATGGTTAAAAATCTAATGTTTTTACTGAGTTTTTGATACAGTCTTAAACTTGTTTTATGAAAATATATTAATAAAATGTAATACTATTTGTAAAGCCTCAAAGATGGTGTATAGTCCTTTTATTTGGAAAAATGAACAACATGTTTTCATGTGTATTGTATTACACATGTGTACATGTGTATTAAAGTGGCTGCTCGACATAAATGACAGATTTACGGTGAATGAATGTATGAATGCACACGTGACGTGCCTGAAGCACTGATGGAGGACCGAGTGAGACCCAACGCGTCCTGTGAGTATTTTAAATGCGTTTCTTCGGACCTGTGGCTGATTATTAGGCTAAATAATAATGTAAAATAAAGCCGATAGCCAGCAGACAGCAGCTGTACGAGTTTCAATGTGCTCCTACGTCTTTTGGAGATATATCAATAACTGACTAATATCTGTGCTCACATGTGCGTTTATACGTTATTTTTTAGGTATTGAGCTTTTGGGGAGTCATTTGAATAATGTGTTGTGTTGATTTACCCTTTAAGCTCACAGGTTGATTATCTTTAGACTCCTAGAACACGATTGAATGCAGCTTCTACTGTTCATATTAATCAGGTGTTTTAACTAGGGCCGGGACTTTAGCGCGTTAATTACGATTAATTAATTACAATGTGAATTAAGATTAATTAATTACACAAAAAATAACACATTAAACATTTTTTACGCATTTTCACACTTATTTTTTGCACCGCGGAACGTTTCTCACTGGATGAGTTTTGGAGGACCGATTATACTGGAGCACCAACTAGCGTTCATGACTTCAGACAACAACAAACCACAGTGAACATGAACGAAGAAGCTGACGAGACCGTGTCGGTTGGCCCTGTGAATGGGAAATCTTATTATAACAAACACACGGATGGAAGCGTCGATAAGAGCGTGGTTGTGTGCAAGCTGTGCAACAAGGAATTCACATCGAGCCTCAAGTATCACCTCAACGCAAAACAATTAGCAGCTAGCGTGGACGTTAGCCCGACTCCGAGTACAAGGACCCACACCCAACCCACACTGCACCAGATGACTGGTTTAAGGACCAGGGTAACTAAGTCCACGTCTGAAAAAATAACCAATGTTCTGAATGTACTTGAAAGTATTGGTCTACTTAAAAAAAACCTAGTTTACAGAAGGTCTACTTACCTATAGGCTACCTGAATTTCTGAAAGTACTATATTTCTAAATATGCTATTGCTACACTTGTCTGCTGGAATTGGTTGAACAAAAATAAAAATCCATGTGAAAAAAATTACTTCTCACTGTTCTCAGGTCAAGTATTTATGCAATTAAAATGCGATTCATTTTGATTAATTAATTACAAAGCCTCTAATTAGATTAATATTTTTAATCGAGTCCCGGCCCTAATAATATATATATTATATTTTGACCCTACATATTTTGACTTTTTTCACAATATTTTTTTTCCCATGACATGACTGGAATGATCTTAGATGGAGCAACCTACATGTTCCTGTCACTAATTCCAAATGCCCCAAATTTCTGTAGTTTAAACCTTATCTGGGTTCAACCCTCAAGGGACATGGTGGCTCTTCCTAAATCCTTTTTTAGTTTTGGGTAACTGACATTTATAAAAAATCATAATGGGATATTGCCCCAGAGACGGATTGGTGCATCTTGGAGGATCAACCATGCTATTCATCCTTCCTGCATTGGTAAAGGCACAAGTGAGTTGAATTTGAATGTAACAGAGAATTGGAGGGTGGATGCACTAAAAAGGGTAAACAAATCTACACCCTGTGCCAGACTGTCAGTTTAAGGTTGTCCACAGGATGCCCTGAAGTAGACAAACATGTGATTGTCTTGAAAAATGCCCTCAGAGGCTGTAATAAGTTTCATGTCAGTGTGACCACTGAATGAGACACATCTGCTCATCTTTACTGACTCATCCGGCCTTCTCTCCCGTCAAAAAGGTGGAACCCTATAGGCTATGTAGCATGGCTAATAATTGATAAAAGCTTAATTAGCAATTAACATCAAATTTAGTCAATTCATCATCATTCATAAGATTCTTCATCATTCTTGACAATGCCATCATAACTCAAGTGAACGCGCCTTGTGTTTCTGCATAACCCCTAGGGTTCACTTCTCTGAAACAACCAGTGGGGAGAATGCCCCCACTACTACCTCCACAGTAGTGGGCTCAAGACTTGGCAGGAGCGGGATTTGAACCCACTGGCGGCGCGTACAGAGGCTTCTGGGCTCTAGCTTGCACCCCTACACTACCAGTCCTGGTCACATTTTGGCAACTTTGATTCTCCTATTTAACCTTGAGCATGTGAGTTAAACTTTAAAACTCTTTTATTCTATTTCCACATCTGGGCTTGAACCCACAACCTTCAAGTGCAGTGCAGGGGCTTATGTCAGCAGCTCTTCCAATGTGCTACTTCTCCACACACTAATCAGCCCTTTGTTTGTTGTATTTAACCTTGAGATTGCTACTCAAACCTGAAGTAAAGCCAAAGGCTCAAACCCAAGACTGGCCTTGAACCCACAACTTACAGGGTAAGGACAGTAGCTCATCAGCTCTTGTGCTGCACTACCTCACCATGCACAAATTACATTTTTGTTTCTCGTATTTAACCTTGAGACTGCTACTCAAACCTCAAAACTCTTTCAATGCAGAAGTGATGTCTGCATGAAGGGGCATGAACCCACAACCTTTTGGTTGGAGCCTGCAGCCCTTCAGTTGTTCCCTTGTGCTATTCAAGCACATGCCTCATTGTGTCCGTTTCTCATATTAGACCTTGGGATTGTTTACTAAACCTCAAAACTGTTTCAAAGTTTACAGTTTGAAGCCCTGACTGCAACCAAACCCTCCTTCTGAGAGAGCAGGTTTGAACTGAGGATCCTCCACACTTCAGCCTTCCTGCTATCTCCCTGCACTGTTCCACCACACACCTGTTGATGCTCTCACTGTTCTCAGGTCAAATATTTATGCAATTAAAATGCGATTAATTTCAATTAATTAATTACAAAGCCTCTAATTAATTAGATTAATATTTTTAATCGAGTCCCGGCCCTAGTTTTAACACTGACCTTAATTCACATTTTAATAGAACTGGTCACATGGTTTTGGGGTACAAACCGTTTAAGTTAAATCATTTTTATTTAGTTCAACCGATTAAAAGCAACACAAGTCACGTTACACAAAGTAAGAACAAATCACTAAGTCACAGTTTAGAAGATCATTTAACTCATAGTATGTAAAAAGGATTAGAACAGTAAGGATCATGTGTCGTGAAAATTACTCACTGCATGTCAGAAATAATCATTCTGTCATACATCATAAAAACAGGAACTATTCCATAGAAAGTGAAAGAATCAAACTACTTCATATTTAATTCATTATTTTACAGAAATAAAGGCTACTATAAAGATGTCATGCTGGTCATAAACACGTCCCCTCCGTCATGGCCGCAGTCCACTGAGCCGCCCCGCCGGAGAATGCGTGGGAAGTTGGGAGGAAATGACACCGCCAGGTTGGTGCGTCGTCCCCGCGGCTCGGTTTCTATCAAGCACATTTTTGAGATGTTTGTCAGATGTGCAGCGATTGTTCGGGGAGCCGCCTGCTGCCGCGATGGGTTCAACACCCAGCAGAACCCGGAGAGAACGCCACGGACACCTCAGAAGAACATCTGGCCCAACGACATCACCAGGGACCGGAAGCCGACAGGAAGTCGACCGGAAGCAGACAGGAAGTGGATAGACCGGAAGCGTCGCAGCATACGACCCACGTGTTGAAGGTTCGTTGGTGAGCGTTGGCGCCCCCGGAGTTTAATCTGTTTTTGTTTCTGTACATTAAAAAACATAAAATTCTGGGTCCAAAAAGTGTGTCAAAGTTATCAAAGTAAGTCATTGTTTAACAAAAGAAATGTGATAAGATGATTGTGTAGCCTTGTAAAAGAAAGTGATGAAAGTCATAACAGCATGTTAGTCCGTAAACGTAAAGGATTCTTATTTTGTGAAAAAGAGAAAAAAGTATATTAAAGCATGTTGGAAAAAAGTGATGAAACCGATACAATAATCCAAAAGAAATGAAGAATACTGTATAGAGCTTTTAAAATGATCATTTTAGTATAACATTACAAGCAATATAAATCATAAAATATAGTTAAGTAAAGTATAATTATAGTTAAGAAAACAAAGTGAGGCGCTCCGATAGCGTTTCCACTAAAGCGGGCGCTTTAACAACCAAAGCTGGAAACAAGAAGTGTAAAAGAATATAACAATAGAATGAGGAACTGAGGAAAAAGATCACGAGACCAAACTACCGACGAAAAAAACAGAACTTAAAGACGAAAGTTAAACAAGGTCATGAAAAGTGGAATTAAAGTGTGTACAATACCTCCTCGGTCCGATCAATGGTTCTGACTCAAAGTGGGTCCACTGCAACATGAAGCTCTCAGTACAGATTATTTCTGCTCTATCATTGACACAAACCTTTCTCTTGATTTAAAAGGTAAATAAAACCATGAAGCTGAAGGCAGCAGGCCGGTAACGGGCCTCATTAGGAGCCGCACCCCCCACCCCCCCGATAACAAAGGAAACCGCACAACCACGGAGGAGGAGTCAGGGAGGGAAGCACACATTTCATTTCTTTTCATGGGGGACAATCCATATGAAAGGTTTTGGCGTTGAGATGCTCCGTGTTGCAATAATAGAAATTTAACGAGCTGCGCTGCATTTTTGCAACGTTCCTCGGCTGCTCCTCCATGAGTTCTGCTTTAGTCTCTCCAGCTCGGGTTTGACCTCACAAACATGAAAGAACCACAGTGACGTTACAAAGTGATTTTTTTTTTATTCGCATCGAGGTAAATGAGTAAGAAAGAACAAAGTGTGTCTGCTCCATGGTTCTCAGACTTTGAGGCCTGCTGCTCCGGTTTGTAGCTTCAACGCTCACTTCATGGGGATCGAATCCTTTTGGACATGAAAGTAACTAATTGGAATTCTTCATTTAGGTTCCTCTTTGAATGCTTTAAAAAGTTCAGCTAGCTAATGAGCTCCCGCTAAAGTTTGACCCATCTGTCCTCTGTTTCAGCAGTAAGTAATGACACCAGATATTTATTTGACACTAGAACACGTCTTTTTGATTGGATAAACAAACACATTCTTATTTAAAACAATCAATAGGGAATAAATGCTTATCCCCTTTTAAACCATTTGGATATAAATGTAGGTTTGTATCAAAGAAATTAGAACTATTTCATACAGAACCTGATGTTCATACAGAACCTGATGTTCACACAGAACCTGATGTTCGAACAGAACCTGATGTTCGAACAGAACCTGATGTTCACACAGAACCTGATGTTCACACAGGGACCGCGGCGCCATCTTGTGAAAGAAAAGAGGAAGTTCATTTGGTAGAAACAAATGAAAAAGGCTGCTGTGGCAACAGGAAGTCGATTCGGAAGCATCCTGTGCTCGGTCGCTACTGATTGTGCAGGTATTATATTCTGTAGTCATAATGGAGGGGGGGGGGGGGGATCTCTGCAGAGTCACCAGCAGGGGGCAGTAGCATCACACCAACGAATGCTAAAGGTACTGATTAATGACCTTTGCTTGGAATCACTAAATAACAAGTAGGTGTGAGGATCATTTATCAGACACCAGGAAGATTTTATCAGAATGTACTTGACTCTTTGAATTCATTACTGTTTTTCAGTTGCCCCCCTGAAAAAAGATCCATGTGTGTCTCTGATGAGGACCCCCCCCCCCCCCCCCCCCACTAAGAGCAATATGTCCACTCCCTTAAGTCACGCTCATAATTCAGTCACAGATCCAGACTTTAGACTAATTGCATTTCACTTCTTATCTCACCAAGTGGATCAGAGCTGCAGGAAAGACCCTCGTCTTCATCCGGGGGGGGGGGGGGGGGGAGTCAGAGTCATAGAGAGCCCCTCCCCCCCCCCCCCCCCCCCCGGAGTGAACCAAACATCTTCTAACAAACCATGTCATTCTCGAAGCAGGATTCCATCCACACACACGACCAGATGAGTCCGACCGTAGTTGGGGAGTTGGGGGGGGGGGGCCCAAGCCCCAGAGATGGACGCTGGATCATACGGTGGACGGATTGCATTCTCAGGTGTACACACACACACACACACACACACACACACACAGCTGTGTTGTCCTCCCCCAGGAGGTCGTCACGTTTCACAGATTAACAGAGGACCTGATCTCTCGCCATTCGAGACCAACGCGGGTCTTTGGTGCCGTCGTGAGGAAATTCAGTCGAGTCATCTTCGGCTGTTGTTGCGGTCCATTACCTCCGTGGTGCAGATACATAATGGATGCGGCCTTTGGGGGGAGTTCGATCAAATGGAAAGTGCTCCGTCGCTGAGAAATGAGACGAATCCTCGGCGACGTGGTCGTGTGCCGCAGAATTCTAACTGAACTCAATCATCACATGTTGGAGGGTTTAAGGGCCTGACTTAGGATTACTTTTTGTGTCTCTCTTCCTCAGCTAGTCATTGCTGCCCCCCCCCCCCCGCCCCCCAGGTGTCTCCCTGTCTGTGATTGGCAGTGATGTGCGATGTGAACACGCCTTGTTTACGCCGCGCAGCTTTCAGTTACATTTCACAGCCGCCACTTATCTGTGTGTCAAATGCACCCCTCCTTCAGACGGGGGGGGGCGGGGCGTCTGAACGCAGCCTGAAGCGTAACAAGTGTGCAACATATCCAGCAAATGCAGCAGTCTTCAAGGATTTTGTATTGTAGAGGAGGGGGGGGGGGCAGACGATTATTTGGAGGAGCATTTGTCTCAGTCAGCCGTCTTAATAACGCAGCTCATCCAAGGAGTCATTTTCAAATAATCATTAACTGGAGACGGGCCGGTGGGGGGGGGGGGGGGGGGGGTTGGATGTTGAAGAGATGAGCTGGGGAGACAGCGGGTGGGTGGGGGTGGGGGTGTATGACAGTTCCTACAGCCGAGGCGACACTAAATCCCCCAGCCAGAGATAAGTGAAGATAAAGCAGGTGACGGAGCTAATTGTGACCTGTCAGAATCCATATCTCTAACGCATTTTCTCCACCCCCCCCCGGGAGTAAAAGTGGTGAGAGACCACGGAATAAATACAAGGAGACACTAATGTAATGAGAATGATGCCTGGTCTCTTCGGCTGATTAAAAATGCAATAAGGCTGCAGCAGGAAAGCCACTCAGTCACTGTGCAGTTGGGCAGAGGCAGGAAGTATGTAGGTCCATGACCCCCCCCTGAGACGAGCCAGCCCCTGCTGACCCCTACACTAACCCATTCACGTAAAGAGAGAGAGAGAGAACGGGGGCAAGCAAACATCGTGATGCTCTTGTCCTGTAGGACGTGGTCCCGGGCCCACGAGGAGAGGTGGAGGTCACGATGTCTCACCAACGCGCAACATCCAAGCGTCTCCTGGCTCGGGTTCCTCAGAGCTGAGTGCACAAGTGGATGGTAGAAAACAGACAGCTTCATAAGGGGGGGGGGGGGGGGGGGTTGTCTCCATACAGCCTTCCTTATGTCAGCCCTCAGTTGGTCTCTGACGGGAAGCAGATAAGCTTTCACTCCGGCTGGAGTTGGATAATTGGACATTTATGGAGAGATAGGAAAGCCGGGGGCCCAGGAGCCCGTGAAACAGAAGATAATCGAGACTCTGCATCCGTAAATTGTCTGTGAAAGAGCGCGTCAGGAGTTTTGACAAGATAAGAGAGGCCTACTCCAACTGAAAGAGGACGGAAACGCGTCCCTCCAGATGTCCCGACCCGTTTCCCTCCGGCCACAGAGCCTCCCTCTCGGATCGTCCTGGTGGAGGCCCCAGACCACCAGGACGGAGCGGGTGGAGCCCTCTGAGGTCCCTACAAGCAGACCCTCTTGCTTACGAGGTCCCTTCTCATCTAAAGGTTGCGTCTCTCATTTATTCTCCGCTTTGTGTCAACATCCAGAACCCTACGGCGGCGCCGACGGAGGAGAGAGGCTCGTCCTGATCATCCTCGGCTGTGGGCAACAGAAAAAATGACAGACTGCGCGAATGAGAAGTGACGACCATCTGGTCCCTGGAGAAAAGTCTCCTTCTCACAGACAACAACAACCAGGAGAGGAATCGCCGTCTCTCGGCCCGTCCATCACTGGCGTCCATCACTGGCGGAGCAGAAGTCTCTCACGCGTGGCCCAGCCGTGATTTTATACCATAATCAATATGGAATATAATAACATTCGGCTCGCAGGCGATGAAGAGCGGTGAAGAGCTGTGAAGAACGATGAAAAACGGTGAAGAGCAGTTAGCTGGCCAACGGTCGGCCATCAGCGGGACAAATTGATCTGACGTGTTCTATTATTCATGGGGGGGGGGGAGGGGGGGGAGGGGGATTGGTGGTGAGACTTGAAAGGAGCCACAGCAAAGGGGGGGGGGGGCAGACAGAGACAGAGGGCGAGAAGAGGTGTCCCCCCCCCACTACCCGGGTCTCGCGTCCTTTGCGTGACCACAACAGCACATTTCGGATCAACAGCTGGTGATTTAATGATTCTTTTTGCTCAGAAAGGAGGAGGACGATCCGTCTGCTTTAGTTGTATAAAAGATAACAAAATGATTTATTACATGTTGATAGTTTGACAGACATCACAACATTCTTGCATGATTGCTCTGGTAGTAATGCGTCTCACACCATAGCATATTAGTACGAAACTATATAAAACAAGCATGCGTGCAGATACAGAGTGTGTGTGTGTGTGTGGGGGGGGGGGGGGGTTCAACAACAGATTAAAGCCATATTCTGTCACTTAATGATGAAGTTCAGCTCAGGTAAAGAAAAACAAGCGGCAGAAAGATGCTGAAGATTATCATCATTTTCAGAATTTATTCACCTTTTTTTTTTTCTTGTTGTTTCTTCTCTGGTTTACATCGAATAGAACAGACACACTGGCACATGCAAAGTGAACACTTTGTGGTGCTTCTCATTACCATCCAAATCCAATTCCAACAAAGAACGGGTATATCTAGTTTTGTACTCCAAACATGAAAAATACTCTCCCATATTTACAAAAAAATATATATACTTACAATGTCCATCACTGTGACACAACAACCGCCGGGAAGCGACTCGAGTAACGTCAGTAACACAAAGAGCTGCACGAGTTCATGGGAATGAAATCAGCTGCAAGAAAAGGAGGCACAGAATAAAATCACTGAAACAATACAGAACAGAAACGAGGGGGGGGGGGGCACAGAGAATATGGCTTTAACGACACTTCAAAGGAAAGCAGATCCACTGTCCCCTTCTTTTGTGATTTTTTTTTTTTTTTTTTTGGTTCCTCGTGGTTTGTCCTCGTTCACAGTGACCCTTCAGCAGGCGAGTCGTTCTCCATCAGAGGGGCCACGAGGTGGTGGGGTGGGAGGGGGGGGGGGGACATACAGTCTTGGGGCCCTCCGTGGGGAAGTCCCGTTTCGGGGCAGGATGGAGGTCCAGGGGTGCACCGTCACTACGGGTGGTGCCACGATGCCTGCTCTCCTCTCCTCCCCCCCCCCCCCCCCCCCCCCCCCCCCCCGCCGCCGCCTCCCTTTTTGTTTTTCTCCAAAAATCACAGATAAAAGGACGGCATTCTCTTTTTCTCGAGCGGATCAGATCCTGAGGTTGTTGTAGCTCACATATGTTTTCTTGGTGGCTTGACCTGAGAACAGAGTGAACAAAAATACATATTAAGGTTTTTACTTTGAGACTCTGCTCAAACCACACAAGTAACACAACAACAATAAAATACAATAAAGGAAAAGCATCTTGAGTTGGTAAACTGCGTCCTGCTGCGCTGAGCCTCCTTTTTCACCAGCTGGGTTCAATCAGTCGCAGTGTTTTCTGTATCATTTCAAATCACAAAGCCCCCGTGTGCAGCCTTAGTTTCTATTTTCAGATGTTAACTAGCGGTTAAAAAAAGAAAAACACCACACGAGCGAGCACACAACAAACACTAGGGGATGCAATGTGATCCCGGCCTGAATGGATCGCCATGGAAACGTATCAGAATGTGGCTGAGTGCCTAGGTGCTGTGTGTGTGTGTGTGTCTGTGTGTCTGTGCGCGTATCCTCATGAGAAACAGCTTCCAGCCTTCAGAGTGAAGGCATTTGCGGCAAAAAAAAAAGATAAATAAGAGGCGGTTTTAGGGTTAAGACCGAGGTCATGTGATCAGCCGGCCGGCGCCGGGAACCAGGACGGGTTCCTTGAAGAGTGACCATGTGAACCTTTTCAAATTGTTTTTAATCGGAGACGTTGCTATAAATTCTCATTCCACTGCTTTAATGTTGCTATGGCAACCAGCTCTCGCGGACGTTGCAATTAAAGTCGCACCGTTTCTTTAAAGCCGGAGTTAATTTGGCCGGGAAGTATGATGAATAAAAGATTAGGGAATGTACAGCAGATTCTGGCTGTTAACTAACAGGATTAAATGTGTGTGTGTGTGTGTAAAAACATACACCAATGTCCTAATTTGTGTTTATTGGTCTCCTACAGCTTCTCTTTCTGCCCCGTTCTCCGTCCTCATTGGAGCTGATCCGTAAAGCTTCCTCACATCCTCCACGTCGGGGGGGGGGGGGGGGGGGGGGGGGGGGGGGGGGAGGGGAGGGGGAGGGGGTGAAGCATTTCCAGCCCGCTGTGATCGGGGAGGATCTTCAGGAGGCGTAACCATGACGATATCACGCCGCTGTAGGACTCCTAACTTCTAATGCTCTTAATCCCATAAATCACTCCAGTGAGTCATCTGCCACTGGGCTGATGGGCCCTGAAAGGGGGGTGTTTGCCGCTCTGATGGTTACAGGGATTGACGGACAGTCTCTGGGGACAGTCGAGGCACAGTTCAGGTTAGGAGGGGGGGGGGCGGTCATGCACATAAATTCGCCATTAATAAATGTCACTTCTCCTGCCGCTGAAAAGAAGAAGGGAGAGGAGGTGAGAGTGTGCTGGGGAGGGGGGGTGAGGGGGGGAGACGAGAAGACATCGGTGTCGGGGAGACAGAAGGTGAGAGACTCACACGGAGCGAATGACGCGCTGCACTTTCGGGACGGGCCTCGCTGCCCCCCTCTAACCCCCCGGGGACTTTAGACACGTTGCTGCGACAGATGTGAAGGTTTCAGCCTCGATGCTCACTGAGCCAGATGTGTGCAGCAAAGGATACGTCGCCATCATCCCCTGATACACTGCATCAGCCCTCTGATTCACACACACACACACACACACACACACACACACACTCACTCACTCACTCACTCACTCACTATTTGGCTCCCGACAGACACGGGTGAGGACTGTTGGGAGCATCGCATTATAGGTGGAATTCCGTGGGGGGGGGGGGGGGGGGGGGGTTGTAGGGGCGGGGGCACCTGTGGGTGCTCCCCACAGGTCGCTCCGTGTGATTAGAAGCGCCGCGGGGGAGGAAGCTGTTGACGTGCAGGAGCTGTCAATCATCTCATCTTCCTCCTGACATGTCGCGAGAGAGCAAAGAGCTTCCATGGCAACGATGGTCCAAATTCAAGATGAAACCGGTTTCACGTGGTGCTGCTTATCGCTCCAAACAAACGCCGCGCCCCCCCCCCCCCCCCCCGTTACTTAGTATTATCGTGCTCTTCAGATGAAGAGGGGAGTCATTAGCACAAAAACCACTTCATCAGGAGCCTGAGGATGACATCAGCCGCCCCCCAATCAAACCACTGGAATGGCACTGTGTGGCTCCAGAAGCACGAGGAGGAGGAGAACCACGTCTCATTCGCCCCTCCCTGGGTCAGCGCCCCCCCCCAGCACGAACATGTGTTCACATGCAGATCTCCCGTCCTCATCTTTATTAACTCGTCGCAGACTGGGATCCAGAAATAGTTGTTTTATGACAAACGTCTGCATAATGTGGCTCCGCCATAAATATTACAAACCTGACCTTTGAAGCCCCCCCCCCCATAAATGTGCTTGGCTCTTGGTGCATGAGGATCATGCAACCTTCAGAGGATGACCTGGTCTACTGGTGTCATTCTAATGGACATTTGGGACTCTATTTACAGGAAGAAGTCAGAAGGAGCTTTTTTCCATTTCTCACGGCGCGCACACACACGTGCGCACGTTTCTCCTCTTGTGCACGTGACCTTTTGGGGCCCCGTCGGGCCCTCACTTACTCATGGGGTCGGCGGCGGGGGTCTCGCACAGCTCCGTCTTGGCCTCGCCGTTGGGCCTCTCGCTGGGCTTCTGGGACAGACGCGACGACATGGTGGCCGCCGTGACCACGGCCTTGAAGCTGCGCTTCCTCTTCTGCACGTTCATCTCGGGGTGGAAGATGATGATGTAGACCTTGGGCATGTAGAGCATGCCCAGTGCCACCGAGGCACTGAGGTTCATGGAGATGGTCAGCGTGGTCGTCTGAATGTACAGCTGGGAGGAAACGGGAGGAAACGGGATTCGTGTCAATAGGAAGAACGACGCGCTCATTCACCCAATGAGGGCTCAACGTCTGTGGCATGTCACTGTAGAGACCCCCCCCCCTCCTTAAAGTAAATATTCATCTACTGCTATTATTATTTATATTTCTGTATATTTTATTAATAGACCAAATAATAACCAGCGCCGCATAACTGAACATGAGAGAAACTGAATAACGACATGCAAACAACAGATAATTCTATTCAATGACATTTTTTGGGAGGGTAATCTTACATGAACAGATATGCAACATGGGGGCGGGGGTTGAGGGGGTGTGTGTGGGGGGGGGGGGGGGGGGGCAGTCATGCGAATAGTAACAATAATCCAGCAGCGTTTATTAAAGCCTGACCTGCAGCTACTCAGTCGATCGGGGAGGGCTGGAGCGTGTTAAGGACGGCGAGCACCCTCACGCAACCTCCTCCATCGCCGCATCCCCCCCCCCCCCCCCCCCCATGCAACATCTCTCATCTCAACCACTCGCGTATTCATCTAAATTCATCCGACCCAGCGAGCGGCTTCGTCCCTCTGGCTCCGCTGCCTTTAGAGGCGCGCGAGAGCCCCACCGGAGCAGGGGGGGGGCAAAGGTTATTCACAGGATTGAGGCCGTTCATGGGAGCCTCGCGCAGGTCGTCTCCTCGGCGCCACGCCTCTGCCTGTGATGTGTGGTAATCGCGAGCTTACGTAACCCCCCGTTTTAGGTTGACACGAGTTTCAGAGCGACTTCATCAGGCTGAGAGGTCGGCGAGTGCAGCACTTCAGCACGCAAGAGCCTGTTCGGCTCCTTTTGTCATTTAAGGCCTCGGGGGGGGGGGGCACTTGTGGCTTCGAGAGCAGCCCGAAGCCCTCCTCCCTAATCGGAGGCCGCTGGAGGAGCAGCGAGGTTTTTTTACGGGACTCATTGTGACGCCTTTGCCTCCCGATCGTCGCGCTGCCCGCCGCCATCGGCCTCTTCGTCCCCGCGCCTCCTCCTGCAGAGGCAACCATCTGGCGGGCGCGCCGTGCATTCAGAACCGCGTGAGCACCACCAGCTGCAGGGAGAGCCGTGAGGTTATCTCCCCCCCCCCCCCCTCTCTGGTGTGGGAGTCGTGAATTCGCAGCTTCTGCTGCGGAGATGATTTGGAGAGAGCGATCAAGCGGAAGAGGATCGCAGCTCGCACCTTGTGGTACGTGGTAACCACGGCAACGCTACACAGTTTGGTCGGAGCGAGCTTTGGATGAGTTCCCCCCCAGAACCGGAACCGACTTCCTCCCACTCAAGTGTGTGGAGACTTTTCTTCATTCCCACACAGACCAGAAGCCCTCCTTCCCCTCGCCGCTGATCACCGAGGGCGAGTTCTCCGCGCCGCCAATCCGACGAGAGCCTGACCCAAATTTCTCCCCGACCCAACTCAAATGTTTAGCTTTCCACACAGCATCCATAATTGAATCCTGTTGCTTTAACATAAATAAATACATGAAGTCGTTTTTTCCCCAACTGCTCGGCAACTTCTCTATTTATAGCCGCGGTGATGTTTTATTAACGGCCTCATCGAGACCCAAAATCAAACGGCTGCTCTGGAGTTTTGCATCTCTTTGACGAGCCAACTGGCAGCGTGCAGCCACGACCAGGACATGTCTTCCATTTAGACAAAAAGCTGCTGAGGGTAATCCTCCTAATTATGCCCACCAGGGATGTACTTACTGCAAAGGCAATTTAGTCGGGTACGGGCTGAGTACTGTAGATGTACACAGCGATAAGGACTCCGTTCACTAAGTGACGATTAGGAGGCTCTCGGCGGCGCCGGAGAAGGCCTCGGGTAATGGGTCCACGGGATCGGCCTCCTCTCCACTACACCGACCGCCATGGAGGTACATTTGATATAAAACCTTCTCTCCGTTACGCAGCAGCCAGCCGGGGGCCGCTTGAGGTTCGGCGTCCCGTGTGTGTGTCGCTCTAATAAAGAAGTCAGCGCTGAAAGGGCCCCGAATTCCATTGGTGCCGCATTTTTGGTCCAAGCGAGACGATGGCGAGATGGGAAGATGGTTAAATGCATGGGTGAATAGATTTAGTGGACGGACAGACGGATGATTGATGGAAGGGTAAATAGGATGGATGGACAGGTTGGTTGGATGGACACGCAGAAGAGGAGTTGAATGCGTTTGCTTAGCATTTAAAGGTTGGAGCATTATAGGACGCTGTTGGCTCACTTTGGCATCACTTTGTGAATGAATTATTTACCTGTACTCATAAAGACTCGCTGTTCAACTGGCGAACACAAAGGCTTTGTGACTCCGAGTGTCCCCCAAAACTCTTACACCTGACTGCATCTAAAACATTTTAAAACCAGGCCCCACTCCACGTATTCCAACCGACTCAGTAACTGTCGAGTCCAACTCCCGTGTTTTTTTGAGAGAGAGACGCGGCGGCGTTCCTCTTTTACCTGGTGGAAGCTGGAATGAACAAGTGAGTCATTACTAATGAATGGTGGCGGCGCGCTCTCCCTTCAAAGGGGCTCGTGGGCACAGGAGACAACTTACAAGAATCTAAGTGGTTCCATGCGCGTGAGGTGTGTTCGTTTTGTGCCAGGGAAGCTCTCCTTTAGGCATGACTGAATGTGGGGGGGGATGTTTTATTATGTCTCCATCTCATTTGATCATAATCCCGCTCGGGTGCTCGGGTCACGGATGTCACCGGTAAGAGATTTCTCGTGTTCTGTTCAGTGTAGTTTGCAGTCACGTACATTCTGTTTGATCATTTTTGTCTTTGTCATGTGACTCGAGCGGTGCGTTTGATTCGCAGGGCGAAGGGGTTGGGTGGAAGCTCCGGATCTGAGTCTCACAGGTGTGGACCATGGGGACACGGCTTTAAGTCAAGAGAGAGAAGAGAGAGAAGCGACGGCCAAACAACAAACGGTCCTACAGCTCTCCATCCTTTTCGGGTGATAAGTGTCAGCTGGTTTGGGATAAATCTTTTCGATATTGGACAACCTGGGGTGAGCGAGCTTAGCCTCGCTGCACCCCGACGACAGCGCTGAGGCCTCCAGGGCGCCGAGGTGCGAGCCGGGAGGGAAGAAAGAGTTAACCCGCATAGAGGGGAAAGCTAAACACATTACCGCCTCGCGAGCCGCCGCCAGTATCCTAATGAAGTCCTAATCGCTGCTGAGGGTGTGATTCATCTATGAAATCAGCAGCAAATGTCCCCCCCCCAACTCTCCCGCATCGCTCTCCAGGCGCTTCAGGGTTCTGGTACTTCCTCTCTGTGCTATTCCGGTCTGCGGTGGTCCTCCTATGGGCTCGGACCAGATGGAATGTTCCTGTGAGAGGAACGACTCACCTTCTCCGCCGACTGCGCCGTGCCAAAGAAAATGGGGATGAAGGCCAGCCAGACGATGCAGGTGGTGTACATGGTGAAGCCGATGGGCTTGGCCTCGTTGAAGTCCTCCGGCACGTCCCTCGTCTTGATGGCGTAGATGGTGCAGGTCACCATCAGCAGGATGCTGTAGCCCAGCGAGCAGATGATCTGCAGGTCCGTGATGTCGCACTTGAGCACGCCGCGCGCCAGCAGCGGGTTCACCGCCTTCTGCTCGTCGTAGTCGACGATGGTGTTGGGCGGGTCCACGGCGAACCACACCAGCACGCCCAGCAGCTGCACGCAGATCAGACTGGAAGTGATGGCGATCTGCGAGGTGGGGCTGATGAAGCGCGGCGCCGTGACTGTCTGCTTGCCCTGCTCGAAGATGCGGTAGATGCGGTTGGTCTTGGTGAGCAGCGCGGCGTAGCTGATGCACATGCCCAGGCCCAGGAAGATCCTGCGGAAGGCGCACACCGCCACGTCGGGCTTGGCGATCATCAGGAAGGTGATGATGTAGCACAGGAAGATGCCGGTGAGCAGCACGTAGCTCAGCTCGCGGCCCGACGCCCGCACGATGGGGGTGTCGTTGTGGCGCACGAACGTCGCCATGACAAAGCTGGTGGCGATGATGCCGAGCACGGCCAGGAAGACTGAGATGATGGCCCAGGCCGAGTGCCACTCCAGCTTGACGATGGGGATGGGCTGGCAGGCCGTCCGGTTGGGGTTGGGCCTCATGTTGTAGGCGCACAGGCGGCAGGAGGTCTCGTCGTACTGGTACTGGTAGCCGTCGCACAGCTCGCAGTGCCAGCAGCACGGCATGCCCTTCACCCTCTTCTTCCTCTCCCCGGTTTTGCAGGGCAGGCTGCACACCGAGATGGGCACCTCCTGCTCCCCATCCGGCCACTGCAGCTCCTCCAGCTGGTGGAGAGATGGCACACAGAGGGGTGGGGTTAGCGATGAGCGGAGGTATCGCTGAATGTGAAGAAGAATACCTGCGATTTAACACTCGCAACCGAGCCATCGATCCCTGGATTTTTCCTCGGCAGGACCAAAGTACAATGCAGGAAACAATTAAGCTAACGCAGTACATCTTTGCTCGAAAGTAATTGGAATCACCATGGCAACACATCCCACCTTCATTTACTGAGGTAAAAAATAATAATAATAATTGGGAGACTCAAAAGACATTATGTCTTAATGTTCTATCACTGAAGCTTGTGAGGTATGAAATATGTGGTTTTTAGAGTTTGCGGAGCTATTCCTGTATATGATCTCGGCATCAATGTGAGAGACGTGCAGTACAGAGACGCCGGAGAGCCGACTCCAGAAAAAGGCCCCGAGGTGTTTCATGGTTTAAACTTGCACTATAATCTCAATGCATAAGTCAGCCTTAAAAAAGCCACGAGGAAATGGAATCTTTAGGGCTCTTACATATTTCTCCGGGTTTTAAAAAAGCTTTCAGAATACTGTGAGCTGATCTTTTGATTTGGGATGAAAGTGTACTGATCCGCGGGTTTAAAAAGAAGACTCTCCAGTTTCACAGCGACGCACCAAAATAACCAGTTACCAATTAAGAGAAACAAAAAATAAAAAAATACACATTGCAGTAGTGGCTAAGCAGATTTAGTTTGATGTCATAATCAGCTCTAATATTATATAAGGATTTAAAAAGGTGCTCTCAGAGACGATGACATCATCAGGTGGCGTCGCATTAAACTAAATTGGAGGGGAACACCAGCTAAGCCCCCTGACGTGAAGGAACCCTGCGGAGCCTCAGAACCTGTCGAGAATTGATTTATTTTAACGCTTCTTCCGCTGTCCCACGTGTGGCCACAAGGGGCGCGTAACACGCAGTGCTGCCGGCAGGTGGACGCCGTCACGCTCCTCTACGGGTGGCGGCGATGCACCGAGAAGGCGAGCGGGAAGAAGACGCCGGCAGACTGTGCCTCTCAATACTACCGACATGTCTCAATAAATAGAACTTCTTACGCATCCCAGGGTGTTGTGCTGCACTGGGTCACATGCTGCAGTCATTGCCTCCCTGCACAGTGCTGCTTGGATGCAAACTGCATGCAGCAGCAGCAGCAGCACCAAGGGCAGCTGGAGATTCGCACCGAATGTAGAAATGGATTTGTAATGCAGTGGCGGAAGTAGATGCTCGACTAACGTGGCTTTGTGAATGTTTCATGAGGGAGAGCAGGTCCACAGAAGGACGCAGCGCAGCACAACTCCTGTTTACAGAACTACTCCGCCGGGGCCGATTGGTACCACCACCGTGTCCTTCCGTCAGAACACAGAGCTAATGTTAGCTTAGCTTGGGAAGACTAGAAGAGTGAGGAAACAGCCCCCCTGATGCAGAACCTCAAAAAGTTACTAATTGGCTTGTAGCATCTCATTTATTTAATCCATTAAATTAGAAACACAGCTAGTTGCCTGGCAGTGTCTCAGTCTGCTGCACAAAGCCCCCGTAAAGCCCCCACATGTCGTCTTTACACCTGCCTGTGCTGATCCAACGCACAACACACTAATTGGAGAGTTTTAGGAAAGCAGATCTGCTCACAGTGTGCCGCGTCTCCTCGGCCTCTTTCTTGGGTAGAAAAGGCCTGTTTTTGACCCAAAATGTCAAATGATTCCTCTGAGGTGGTGTCTTTGCTCGCTGTCCGTCTGGTGGTCTCCGTGGTGACGAATGGAATTCAACCCATCAAGAGCCGGCTGAACCCCGTCTCGCCACTCGAACCCGAAGCTCACGTTACACAAACAAAGACCTCCACAAGTATCATCACATGCAACTGGAATCTAAAAGCGCCGCCAATTACTGCAGGTACACAGCTACACACTGTGTGTGTGTGTGTGTGTGTGCCTGTGGGACTAATGTGTTGCATCTGCACCGTCTGGATAGATTATCATCTGCCATTTATCTGGGGGCACCGAGGTGCCATTTGTTATTTGGACAATGAATGGCTCTCCCTGGAAAACCTCCCGATTACACTGTGGAAACAGTAATGAGACCAACGGCTCTGTTGCCATGGAGACCGGAAGCACAGCGTTTCCTCGACACCTCGGACTCACGCGGCTGCCGTAGTTCTGCTCGGGTTCTTCATTTTAAGATGTTAATTAAAGCTTGGGGTTAAAGTGCAGGATAACCCCCCCCCCACCCCCCCCCCACGTGCTACGGTCGGATTGGGATATAATTGAGCCGTAGCAGCGTTTTTAGTTTGTACTCACACCAAAAAAAAGGCCACGTTGTTGTTCCATCCGATCGAGTTGAATTCTTCAACCTGAAAGCCATTATGTAAATGAGCTCATCTGCATGTGACGATTAACCGGAGGCACGTGCACGTGCACAGCGCTCGGCCTCGACCCTCCACAGAGCACGTGCACGTTAGAGAATGCGTTTGCCTTCGAGTGGAATGAAACTAGTTTTATTGTCTGCATGAATCCTGTGGGCCCTCTGTGGGGCCCTGAGATCTGTCAGAGCTCCACGCTCCTCCAGATACGTCTCCACCTCTGAATAAAGGCCTGTGTGGAGCTGCAGCATCAGTCGCAGGTGGAGACGTACTCAGGTGTGACTGAGTACCACCTCGCACACAGCTGTCTGCACATTTATGAATAACGTTTACACAATCTTATAACCAACACACACACACACACACACACCACGTTCTTCCACACACACACAGCCACGCACGCACACACGCACGCACACACAGCCACACACACACACACACCACGTTCTTCCACACACACACACACACACACACACACACACACACACACACACACGCACACATGGGTCGTACCCTGATCTGCAGGTTCTCCACCCAGTGTCCCACCACCTTGTACTCAGTGGTGGAGGAGTTGGTCAGCTGGAACTGGAACAAGTCGTAGCGGCCCGGGGCGTCTCCGTTTTTGTTGAACACGACCGAGGTGCCGGCGCTGCCTGCACACAGAGGGGGGAGGAGGGAGGGGGGGTGAGACATGGTGTCACAGCGTGCAGCACCTCTTCTAATAGGAAAGAAACCCGACCTTTTCACCCTCACAGGGGCGGGAGCTTTCATGGACTATGTTTACATTTACAAACACAATACCCCAATATTCAACCTTTTTGAGAGAAGGAAGCCCCCCCCCCCCCCAGCTGCTTCCTATGCAGCAGCACGGGGGCCTCTGGAGGAATTCATTTCCATATTCAGCGCATTGCTTGCTTCTACGACCTTGCATCACAAGAATCCTAATGAAACACCTCGTCGGGCCGTAAGCAATCACACAGTGGACAACAACAGGGTTGGGGGGGGTAAACAGGTCAGCCAAAGCATCCTACGGCCCCCATCTGCTCCCAGAGTGCTCAGCCTGTCTCAAGCAGAGTGAAGCATCACTAATTACTCGAAGAGGACGGACGGACACCTGAAAATGAATCTGCTTTTTCTCCTCTTTGAACGTGTGTTTGTCGCGGGGCTCGCCGGCCCTCCAGCCCCCCTCCCCCCCCGCCTTCACTAACCCCCCCCCGGAGTCGGAGGCAGATATGGCGTTGATGCCTGGCGGCGGTAAACGTTGAATGGCATTAATGGGGAGAAATAGGTTGTGCTGTATTTTCTCCACGAGGTCTGCTTTGCTGATGAGGTCGTCTCCGCTGCGTCTGACAGGAAGTCACCTGCGCGGCAGGCGGGGGCGCCGATGGAGATGTCATTTTTTTGAAATGGGACGGGGAGGTCGATGACACTCGCCGTGGCAATTAAGGACGGTAATAGCTGCGGCTATAAAAAGTCTAGAGGAAGGACCGGGAGCATATGTCCAGAGGCCGTGTGGGAGCAAGTCGCCCCTTGTATCTGGAACAGAGCTGGTGGCTTTTGGCCGGAGGGACGCGACACCTTTTCCCTTGTCCCTTTCAGCCCGGGAGGGAATTTCATCTCCTTCCAGCTTTTCCCTTCCAGGGACTTTTGTCATCGAGCATCCTCCAAAAGTTCCAGGCTCACAATGAGAGGACAAAGCAGACAGAACTGTGTCAGAATAAGTGGGGGCCGTTTGAATAAAACACCCAAATGTTCCTTTCTGACTTTGTGACCCCATTTGGCTTCATAAAAGTCGGTTTATGAGACCTTGAAGCCCTCCTCGCCGCCTGCTGTGCCGTGTGACGGCGCACATACGCCCCACGCCCCCCCCCTTTAACAACGCAGGTACAAATGAAGCAGAACAAAACGCCCTCGTGCTAAAGAATGAGAGGGAAAGTGTGGGAGGCACTCACTCCAAACGAGACAGGAGACTCGTTGACACGGTGAACAAAGACGCTGACAGGGTATCGACGACAACAACAACAACAACAACCCCCCCGCAGACAAACAAACACAAGCAGTCACTCAGGAAAGAGACACCAGTGACTCTAAACAAATAAATAAAGGGCTCTTTTCTGCTTCCTGTGGCTGAGAACTGAGACGCTGCAGAAGTGGCGCGGCGTGGGTGGACCGGGGGTCTACCGCTGGGTTCCTCTCGCATCATTATACTCCCCCCCCCCCCCAACCCCCCTTCCCTCCGTTTCCCTTTTCTTTGTCGGGGGCCTCTCACTCTTCAGCGGCGGGACTCGGATCAACAAAGGAGGCACTCGAACAGACATTAGCTCACAGGGTGACGTGCGTGGTTCCTGCCTTTCAAAACGCAACGAGGGGCACAACACGACGCGGGCACAGACACACAAAAGAAGGAAGAGGGTTTGGGGGGGGGGGGGGGGGGGGTCAGGCAGGGATCTTATTTTGAGCTCGGATTAAACAACCACGCTTTTCTCCGTCAGCGCCACAGCGAGGTGAATCATCCGCAGAAGCTGAGCATCAGCACGGCGTTTCTCTCCTATTCAGCTGGTGTCCAGATGGCTGCTGGGCCATAGCGACCGTGTGGGAGAGGCAGAGACGGTGATATTGTGATAAACGAATTGATTCCAGTACGTTATCGGCGCGATGCTGTCGTGCTGATGATCAGTTTAAGAAGAAATCCTGGTGAGATTCTATGTTTCTCTTGTGGATTTAAATCCCAACAAAGGAGTAAAAGCAGCGGGGAGCGAATGGAGGCAGAGCCTGATGTATCAAGGGACTCTGCTCCTCCATTGTTGTCCAAAAAGCGATTAAAAACACATGAGGAGTCACAACAGTGCACTTAATTATGCTAAACACGACGGCTGCTGTTTACTTTGATCCCACATACAGCGCCCTGCTGCTGGAACCAGTAATGTGTATCAATCCGCAACACAAAATAGTCCCCAACAAGTAAAAGATTTGCTCCTTTCTTGCTAGGTATTAGAATTAGTCGTAGTAAGTAAGTATACGTCGATGCCTTTTTTCATGTATTCACTGGAGGAGGCCATGAAGCACAACTCTGCTTCTCCCTCCTTTCACTGAGACTGCAGTTTTTATTGTGTAGAAACATACAATGAAAAAGAATCACATGAAACAGAGCACGAGGATCTTTATCGACCTGTTGCTACAACAACGTGAAGTCCGTTCCCTCGTCATTTCCTGGGATACCCAACACGTAAAACATCCCAGCGCGGCGAGTTTTTCACGCTCGAGATAAGAGACACAATCGCTTGTGGGAGAAGATAACGCTGCTTTCTTCCTGGACCAGCTGAATCTAATCCAGAATCAATAAACACAACGGGAAGTTTGCGACGACGCGGGTCTCTATCGGACGTTCCTCCAGCTCACTCCTGCCTCTCGGAGCCGTTATCAATCGCTAGTTGCCTTTAATTGTCAAGCGTCCTGCCATCACTCTCTGTGCTGACCTGAATAACACATCACATGGGCCCAACATCTCACACACATCCACAAAATGAGGGCGAGCCGCGAGCTGTGAATGAAGCTCCTGCAGCTTTTCACTGCAGGAGCCCACAGGAAGAGGCGCATGAAACCAGAGGGGGGGGGGGTTGGTATTGATTCATTGATTACATTTAATCTGGTCACAGTCATAATGATGATAATGGTGGACAAGCAGCATTCTATGAAACCGGTTTGCTTTTTTAGGATAAGATGATTCTACAGAAACCTTCTAGTGACATGGTTATCTTGGTGAAATATGCAGATTTGCTGTCCGGAAACCAGCTCCATCCCAGGATTAAAGGTGAAATAACCAGATTACATCCACGTCGGGGCACAATGTCATGACAATTTCACAAATAGACACTGAACGTGACAATGCGAGAGACGGGGTCGGAAGGTCACTGTGACCTCACACACACCATGTAATCAGTTCCTCCCTGATTCAGAGTGGAGGCAGAAATAGCTCCTCTCTAATTAATTAGCAACTTGTTTGTTTCAAACGAATCAAAGAACGTTTGCTGTTCTTAGAGAGGTTGTCCCGAAGTGCGTCCCCCCCCTCACGTAACGCCCGGCAACGGCTCCTCAAAGCTCAACAAATGAGATGAAACACAAATTCATTTGTGCGCTTTGGAGGTGAGCCACGCTAAGTGATCCCTCCGTTTCCATTCACTGTGCTAAGCTAAGCTAACCAGCAGGAACTTTACACGTTAAACCAATAAGTGCACATTCCTTCTCCTTAGGAGGTTTGCTGTGAACTGGATAGATTTACCCAACAGACCGGAGAAGATACCAAGTGGCCGTAGCCATGGTAACGTCACACGTTGGTTTGTGGACTGTGACTTTGAAGCCTCCAGTTCTAAAATTGTATTTCTGTTACCATCTGGGTTTTTTTTTGCAGCCAGCGAATGCAAGTGACCATATTTGGACTTTGGGGAAGTGACATGTCAATCACAAGGTAACTCCACCCTAACAGCCCCCCCCCCCCACGCCCGCTTTATGTTTCTGAGGGTTAGGGTTTTGACTGTAATGGACCATCAGTCACTAAATGAACATCATGCTGTATTGAAGAAGATTTGAAACTAGAGACTGAGACCATAAACTCATGTTTACAATGTTTACTGAGGGAATAAATCAAGAGAGAAGTAGAGGTTAAAGGTTTCCACGCGTCACTCACCGTTGAAGCTGGCGTTTCGGATGTACTTCAGCAGAGTCTTCCCCTCGGCGGTCTCCATCTGTGGACAGACGCCAGGGTGATCGGGACACAGGTCCCTCTGCATGCTGTGGAGGGCGTGGGCCACGGCGTACACCGCGTCAATCACAAACTGCACCTTCCCCTCCTGCTCGTACTTGGACTCGCTCCCGATGCGCTCCTTGCCTGGGGAGGGAAAGGGGGGGGGCGTTAGACATCACATCCTCTCAGCGCTCGCTAGCTTTCCCCTGCTTCATTTGTCACTTGCTGCCACCGACTTCAATTGCGATTTTGCAGGAATTACACCTAAAGGGACAATGTGGCAGCCGCAATATAAGAAGACACATTTAATTCCCAAGTGGAAAATATCAAGCAGAGCTGTGAGACAAAGTGTTTGCTGACAAATACGCTGGGATTGAATTACTGCGGCGGATGACTGAGTGATGGGCTGCTGGGGACGGGGGCCTCGCTTTGCTCACACGCTCTTCTCCGGTGGCTTCCTGCTCTTTTATGTCCTCGGCGCAGCGCGCTGCCCTTTCACGACTCGCCCGGAATACGTAATGTTGAAGCTCAGCTGGGTTCCTTGTTTTTGTTAGAAAAGAAATGAAGGAGCTTTTCTATTCTCCCGGTGGATGAAAGCAGCGTTTCAAATTACAACTACGAAAATACTAGTATCACTTTTAATGACACCAATCATCGTAATCATCATCATTATCATCATCGTTTGAACATGCGAGCTCCCAGCTAATAGAAAAAGCTGCATGGAGGGAATAGAGGAGTGTGATAGCTGCTCTTATCTCGCATGGGGAGCTCATCGGAGGACCAGCCGCCGCTAACAGGACACACAGGAGGACGTGGGACACGACATTCCTCAGGACCACGTACGTCTCAGCCCACACTTAAGCCTCCCAGAGCTCGGCACGGGGGGACCAACGTCTCCCAGAGCTCGGCACGGGGGGACAAATGTCTCCCAGAGCACGGCACGGGGGGACAAATGTCTCCCAGAGCTCGTGGGTCCCGGCTCGGCCTCCGCTGCTGTTAAAAGGAAGCAAAGACGGAGACGAAGAAGACACGGGCACGTCTGTGACGAGGGACCAAAGACGCCAAGCAGGAGATTGTGAAGGAGCGCAAACAGCAATCTGTGTCACGCCGCCGCCATCCCGCGTGCGAGCGGGGGAAACGAACACGGCGCGCCGCATCACAGGCATCATCCCGCACGGGTAATGAATGCAGCGCTGCGCCTGTCACGCCGCTGACAGGCGCAGTTTAGGTAACACGAGGGTGCAGCGCCGCTAACAACACTATCATTAAAGCAGAATGGAGGCAGGAGCAGTGCTCCACTTCGCCTTTCTGTCACCCTGCAATCTGCGCCCTGAATAAAGTGCTCCCGGGCCGAGGTTAGTACACAAGGCACGACGCGGCTTAGCTGTCAAGGTGACTGGGTTAAGGGGAGTGGTTAGGTGTGAAGGAGGGGCGGGGGGGGCGAGGGAGGACTGTATAGTGTGACTAAGACCTCGGTACCTGTGCACTTCCGGCTGGTATCCTCCCTCTTGGAGGCGCTGAGGAGCCTGCAGTCAAAGTTCTCCTCCCAGAACTCGGCGAACCACACGTTCCTGCGGTTGTTCTCCAGCGTGAGGCCCGTGAAGTACTCATCGAACCCTGCCAAGTGGAAGAGGGGAAAGAGAGAGAGGAGACGGGCCCGGTTCAGACCCACCTTCAGGGAGGGGCAGCGTGCACATCTGCAACAGCGTGCACATCGCACGGTGGCAGGCGTTCAAAGCACACCCGGGCACAAAAAAACAACAACAACAAAAAAAAGCACCACTTCATCAAAAATTGACCGCGGTGGTTCCTCTTCCTCTGGAGCCCCGTGGAACTTTAATCACTCCTTTCATCTAGGAAATGACATTAATTACCAAACAGGATGCATAATAAATAACGCAGGCACTGTAAGCGGCGCGCTGCCGCGGGCAGCGAGGTCCTGCAGGTGCTTTTCTTCTCTTCCCTTCATTAAACCCATAACAATAGAAACAGATTGAAGGCACGCAGCTTTAGCTTAGCGCTCATTTCAACGGGCTGCTTGAGGAGACGTAACTTTAAAGGAGAAAAACAGCTTGTTTGCTGCATTTTGTTCTGTTGTTTGTGCAACTTTGCAAACCAATGTGGGTCAGGGAGCCGAGCTGGGACCAAACTTAACCGCCGTGCAGCTTTTTTTTTTTTTTTTTACCTTCTGCTGTGCAGGTCTGTGCTATCTGAAAGAATTCCACATCTTAAAAGCATCGGTGTCTGTGTTCTCGTCAGATGAGTCGTGGGCAGAGGTGATAATGTCTCATCACAGACCAATGACTCAGCTGATTTTGCTTTTATGAGACCATCAATGATGCATGTCGGATTAATAATGTTCTGCTTGCACAGTGTACATTTGTCCTGGATGGAGCTGCTCTAATTACGGGAAGCTTCACGCAACTCAGACTTTCACATTTAGCTCGATTGTAATGCTGAGTGTGAGTCTGGATTTGTGACAGTGGGCAAAATGAGCTGTGAATATTCTATTTCTTACATTTTACGGGGCGACCTCCTCCTTTTTCTTGTGGCTGCAGCTGCAGTTTCCCTAAAAACGCAGTTCGAAGCACTAAAATACAGTCGATGTATTTCTTTTGACTTCATGACAGAAATTTATATAAAAACGATTAAGTTCAAATTAAAAACTTGATTCAAAGCCTTTTCCTCCGACTCACCCGTCAGATTTATCCACAGTCTCCTTTGTTAAAAACAAATATGTAAAACCACATTAATTCATTTTTCCGAACCGACAGCAAAAAAGGTGACAAAGTTTCCATTTATTGGTTTCAGTATCTAATCAAATCTGGAGAGCAGCCAATCTGTCAACACTGACATTAGTGTGGTCATGGACCCGCGGCCAAATACAACAAGGTCGCATTTGTTCTCTGAGGATTGTGGAAAGTCATTGTGAGAAATGTGGAAAAATCACCAACTGAAGTAGAAACAGATGAGAGGGAGAGAGAGGGGGGGTGCTGGGGGGGACACACCAAATGGCCGTGTAATGTGAGAGTGGTCACTGGAAGTCATGAACACACTGAGAATTCCCACCCAAGTCTCTTTTAGATCATTGTTCGGTTTTTACAGCCTGAATATACATATACTGTGTATCATATACTGTGTATCACATACTGTGTATCACATACTGTGTATCACACACTGTGTATCACACACTGTGTATCACACACTGTGTATCATATACTGTGTATCACTTACTGTGTATCACATACTGTGTATCACACACGGTGTATCACACACTGTGTATCACACACTGTGTATCATATACTGTGTATCACATACTGTGTATCACACACTGTGTATCACACACTGTGTATCACTTACTGTGTATCACACACTGTGTATCATATACTGTGTATCACATACTGTGTATCACACACTGTGTATCACTTACTGTGTATCACACACTGTGTATCACACACTGTGTATCACTTACTGTGTATCACACACTGTGTATCATATACTGTGTATCACATACTGTGTATCACACACTGTGTATCACACACTGTGTATCATATACTGTGTATCATATACTGTGTATCACACACTGTGTATCACACACTGTGTATCATATACTGTGTATCATATACTGTGTATCATATACTGTGTATCACTTACTGTGTATCACATACTGTGTATCACACACTGTGTATCACACACTGTGTATCATATACTGTGTATCACATACTGTGTATCACACACTGTGTATCACACACTGTGTATCACTTACTGTGTATCACACACTGTGTATCATATACTGTGTATCACATACTGTGTATCATATACTGTGTATCATATACTGTGTATCATATACTGTGTATAACTTACTGTGTATCACATACTGTGTATCACACACTGTGTATCACACACTGTGTATCACTTACTGTGTATCATATACTGTGTATCATATACTGTGTATCATATACTGTGTATCACTTACTGTGTATCATATACTGTGTATCATATACTGTGTATCATATACTGTGTATCACTTACTGTGTATCACACACTGTGTATCACATACTGTGTATCACATACTGTGTATCATATACTGTGTATAACTTACTGTGTATCACATACTGTGTATCACACACTGTGTATCACACACTGTGTATCACATACTGTGTATCACATACTGTGTATCACACACTGTGTATCACTTACTGTGTATCATATACTGTGTATCATATACTGTGTATCATATACTGTGTATCACTTACTGTGTATCACACACTGTGTATCACATACTGTGTATCACATACTGTGTATCATATACTGTGTATAACTTACTGTGTATCACATACTGTGTATCACACACTGTGTATCACACACTGTGTATCATATACTGTGTATCACATACTGTGTATCACACACTGTGTATCACTTACTGTGTATCACACACTGTGTATCATATACTGTGTATCATATACTGTGTATCATATACTGTGTATCACACACTGTGTATCATATACTGTGTATCACATACTGTGTATCACATACTGTGTATCACATACTGTGTATCACATACTGTGTATCATATACTGTGTATCATATACTGTGTATCACACACTGTGTATCACACACTGTGTATCATATACTGTGTATCACATACTGTGTATCACACACTGTGTATCACTTACTGTGTATCATATACTGTGTATCATATACTGTGTATCATATACTGTGTATCACTTACTGTGTATCACTTACTGTGTATCACACACTGTGTATCACATACTGTGTATCACATACTGTGTATCATATACTGTGTATCACACACTGTGTATCATATACTGTGTATCACATACTGTGTATCACATACTGTGTATCACATACTGTGTATCACACACTGTGTATCATATACTGTGTATCACACACTGTGTATCACATACTGTGTGCCATATACTCTAATTAAGAAGTAGATGTAGTAACCATGACATCACCCATTGGTCTGTTGACAGCCAAAGACATTTTTAGCCAAACTAGAAACAAAGTCACGTTTACCTTTCATGTAGTGAAGGGGTTCATTCTTTTTAAGACAAAAAACATGAACAATTCCCAGACAGAAAAATCCATCGTAGAGGCCTGTCAATCACAGTTATGCCCCGCCCTAAAGCATCTGCTGGTTTATGGTCTGTTTGACTCTAAATGGACCATCAGTCACTAAATGAACATCATGCTGCATTGAAGAAGACTTGTAACCAGAGACTGATACCATAAATGTTTATAATGTTTACTGAGGGAATAAATCAAGAGAGAAGTAGAGTCATTCTCTCATTGACGTCTATGGGACCTGCTTTAAGGCTCTTTGGCTTCCCTTCTCCTACCTGGAGGGGGCCGCCGGCCTGCATCATTACGGGTCCAGCTGTTACAGATGTTTCATGCAGGTGTTTTTAACAAACGACTAACATATCCAACCGGCCTCTTCAACACCAAGCAGCAGACGGGGTGAACAAGGGGCTGAGTGAACATGGCTGTGCAGCCAAAGCCAATTACACTTACCTACAGACATCTTTAAGGGCCATTTGGCAGGTGGTAACAAGTCTAAATGAATGCTAACAGGCAGCTGTTTGCCTTCTCATTCCCCACATTGACTTCATGAGGATACATTTATTTAACATATTTACAATGGCCATGTGTAGTGCGCCCCCCCCCCCCCCCCCTCCATGCATCCAGTTACAAAGCACCTTATTTGTTTAGTGTTTGCATAAATAAAAGCACCAATACACTACTTCAAAAATCCATTTTGCAGTGAGCTGGATGAATTGTACTGGTAGCACTAGTTATTGTCTGGTATACTGGGGGTGTTGTGTGAGTACCTTCGATGGAGGAGCGTTTGGGGAGGATAGTGACCGCTCCCACCGCCACATCCTCCAGCTGATGGATGGGGCTGCTCTTGGCCCCCCAGCTGTCGGATCCAATCCACAGGAAATGGCCCACCTGATTGGCCCTCTTGGTGGAATTGAGAACTCCCCTGCAAGGACGGCCGGGTGTGAATTAGGAAACGGCTCGGGGGGGGGGGGGGGGGGGGGCACGCAATCGAACATCTATTACACGAAGGCACCGGCAGCCTGAAGGAGTCGCTGGGACATTACAGCCCTGCAGTGTACAGTTCATCTCATTAAAGGCTCTCCCTCTGTCCTCTGTTTACGGGTTTGTGGGCTTCACCCAGAGACGCCGGCGAGTCACAGCCATTCATCTCCGGGTACCCCACTCGCCGCTTCTCCCCCCCCCCCCCCCCCCCGGGGCCGCGCGCTCCTCACCGTATGTCTTCCTCGCTGGCGAAGATGACGACGGCCCGCGCGTGCTGCGTCTCCAGCAGTTGTTGGATGGCTTTGTCGTAATCCTCCAGCTTGGGGTTGTGGGGGATTTTCAGAGACTGGGCGATGCAGATTCCACCTTTTTTTTTTTTTTTAAAGAGGAAGAGAGGGGTAAGAAAGGGTGAGGCTTCTGGGAAGATCTCCATGACTCTCACACACAGACACACACACACACGCACAGACAGCCAAAAGCCTGGAGTGACCCAAATCTCACCCATATGGAAATGGGAAAAACATGTGAACACAATAGAGGGATTTGGAGGATGTCTCCTGCTCGCTGGTGGAGTCTCACTGAACACTCCTGCAGTGGGAGAGTTTACACTTAGCCGCTGATCTGAGGAACACAAAGTGTCGCTCCACAGAGTCACAAACACATCTGCTGGAGACAAAACCCAATAATCCACACCAACAGGGACGTAAAGCTACAGATTTCATGTGATAGATTATCAAGCAGCCCTTGTTGGAGCCAATCAGATAGCACAGGCCAGCAGCCGCAAAACAAGAGGATATTACCACTGACAACCAATCACGCTCCGACGGGTCACGCCAAGGACGATGGCGTCAGCGCATCATCACCTTGGACTTTTAGCCGCTGGCTGGATTCCGCTCATCCCTCAAAGAAACAAGTGAAACCAAGAGTTTTGCTTGTTACAGGTGCGGAAGAGATGTTGACCTTTGAGGCACTTTGAATAAACAGATAATGTGATGGGAGGCGGTTGGGGGGGGGGGGGGGGGGCAAATGCAGCGTCCTGAGTCAACACCAAAGCTCTACCCAAACCAATTAAAATCTCTCCCACTCAGCCCACCCAATAACCTTTCAGTGTGAGACAGAGAAGTGGATCTTCTAATCGCTGGTCTCCTCAGGCTCATTACTCTGTTATAAACAGCTTTTAGCCGTTAGATCAAACATCTACAGTCACGCTAGCTTTTCAAAAGGCAGAAGACTGGGAGAATGGAAAACGCTGAACCTCCTCCAGACTATCCGGAGATGTTGTTTTTTTCCTCCAAGTGTCAGCAGACAGAACGGAGGGGAGAAAACATTTAGTAGGAGCGAGAAGACCTGCGGGGCGGCTGCTGTTATCCTCACTAAGTGGACCGAGCGCAAACAAGGAGATCTGCCGAGCTGCTCCGGGGCCCGGGGCCTCCTGTCGGGGGCCGCAACGCGCTCGGCGTCATTCGCTGCGGAGCAGGCCAGCGGGGAACGTCTCCGAGGGACCACGCCGAGGCCTCAGAATAGAAAAGCTGTTCCCGGGAACTTCAGCGCCGTCACACACCCGGTTCTAGTGTATTCGGGGGGGTGTTTCATGTCTGCAGGTGGATGTCTCACTTTCATTAAATCCACAGAGAGAACTCCAGTCTCAAATATTCATTATGAATAAGAAAGAAAGAAAAGCGTTTGTGGTGTGAAGGGTTCTAATGGGAGAAAGCGACCAGACCGCAGGAGAGAAGGAGCCCCGCGGAGCAGCTGGTCCGTCAGGCGGGGGGGGGGGGGGGGGGGCTTGGTATCTTGGTTTGGACTGGAGAAGGGTGATGGACTCAGAGAGAAGCTTCAGAGGAGACGCTTCACTTCAGGGCTTTTTGTCGAGCGTCTCAGTCGATGAGAGGATTTGAAAAGGAAGCGTTACGCATCATTCAGGGAGATCAAATGAAGACATTTCAATTCAATAATATTTATTGTCAGGTTTCAAATTGAACTGGATGAATTCAATATAATTGATTATTTAATAACGAATTAATCTTCTCTCTTAGGTCAAATTAATTCATTGAGTAAAAACTCTCAAATAAATCAGAAAGCTTTTGAAAAATGTTTTAATTTAAATAAAAGTAAAATGTATTTTTATGACTGGAGCTTCCGATCAGTTGATGAATCCTCTCGAATGAGTCAGCAGGACGTTTATGTGCCGTCATCCTGGCCGAGAGACTCCTCTGTGTGAAATGACTCCTCTCCCTCACGACTCCGCACTGCGCCTCCATGACACCCGCTCCGTCACGCCCGAGAGAAACCCCGCGAGTGTTTTCCGCGATTAGCTCGAATGAGGCCGAAGCAGCCATTAACTCTTTTTGGCTTTTTTTTTGCGAGTATCCAGATAAGAAGTATAAACTTTACCGTAGGAAAAGGAACTCTTAAATACACTCAAAGAGAGTTTGTGAAGCACTTTATCAAACTGACCTGTGATCCTAAAACATAATATCCGAACTCGGTGCAGGCTGAGCCCACATTCCATTCATGGATCAACGACCGCTTGCTGATGATGAAATGATCGCGATGGCTCCATAAGTCAGGCCCATGGTAGTTCCCTGCTTATCTTTCTGAGAGCCATAGGTCACGCGCCGCATTAACCGCTTCAATTATTCATCCTCTCCGCCCCTCCGCTCTGAGCCGGCACTCCGGGGCCACCATTCCAGCGTTGCCATTTTGCCTGGTGAAATACAAATCCTTTTAAATTAGAGGCCCTTGATGGATTCGACCCCCCCCCCCCCCTCATCTCGCCCGCCCGCCGAACACCCTCCAGGCACAGACCTCCGGGGGGGATCCATAATTATATTTATCACCTCGCCAGTCAAAAGGCAAACCCGCCATCTCCAGTCGCCCGCCTCGACGCGCGGGAGCATCAGAATGGACTGACATGGGTTTGACATTCATTTTCCACATCTGTGTCCCCCCCCCCCCCAGCCCGGTGGGGGACTTGGCAATGTCCAAAGGTCACGCAGAAGAACTGTGTTCTATTTGACGCATCTCACTTCCTCCCTCGTCCTACTGCTAAATAATATTGCCCCCCCCCCCCCCCCTCACAGCTCACACTAGATCTAAGAAGGTAACTTAGCTGTAATCAATTCCACAGTGATGATTTCTGAGAGGTTTTCCCCCCTCAACAGCAAAAGCTGAACTCCAGACGGACAGAGAGGAAAATAAATGAAACCCAATGGATGTCGGCGGGAAGAAAGCCGCACGGCGGCGGCGAGAGAGAAAGTGTAGCGAGACGCGGGAGGAAAAAAAGACGAGCCGGGGGAGATCGATAGCGGCTGGCCATCACTCGGGCCTCCGCTCGGGGTAATGGGGGGGGGGCGGCATATTGCATTAGCCCGCTGCACTGCTCTCGCCTGGAAGTTGGGAAGCGAGAACCCGACTAATGCGTCTGACATTTGGCTGCAGCCACAGAGTCTCAGGGCCTCGCGGATCAGCTACAACATCCACACACAGATGCTGCTGCTGCTGTTCTGCTGCTTTCTTTCTGTGTTTTCCCATATTCATTGGGGGGGGGGGGGGGGGGGTTGCTTCTTATTCAATTCAATCCAATCCAGTCTGTTCTGGTGCAGGAGCAGGAGCCGCTCGGATGAGTTTCCTGGGAATGCACAGTGATGCTATTACATAATTAATGTGTTTATTAAAGATAAGATGCGTTGGGTACTGGAGGCTTTTTCTTTAGAGGAAATGATTCCTGTTTGTACGTGAATTCTAAATATCGCACAGTGAACTGCAGCTCGGCAGTAATAGGATGAGTCAACAGCAACAATGGCGTATAATTCATCCTCGTCGTGCAGCGGTTCAACAATCATTATGGCGATGGGTTTACTGCTGAAAAAAAGCCCAGGAACATCAGTGGGAAGCGCATCCGAGCGAACGCAGCGAGAGGAAACTGTGTTTATCCAAAGATGAATGGAAACTTCCCAGATGTGTTTCTACACAAGCTACTTTCTCACTCTCTGTCGATGCAAATTACAAAACCCCAAACAGCTTCCTGAAGCTTTAATGATCGCGCTGTGGACGGATGAAATATTCATGCTCGCTGGACGTCTGATCAGTGCCTGTGGGATATCATTAGCCCTCCTCATTGGAGAGGCCTTTTCCTGCGTGAGATCAGACACTGATCGGGATCGGGATCCGCACAAGGTCGCGTGAGAAGCCACACGCTCGCAGCCCGGGGAAACCATCCCCCCCCCCCGAAGGGCGCTGAGAAAGTCTCCTCGTCCTCGTCTTGCAAAGCATGCTGCAGATTGTTAACCACATGGTTCGACAACGAGAGGCGGCCCGCTGCACCGTGTACCGACCGGGCCGTCCCCTCGCCTCAGCGGTGGCTGCTGATTCACACGGACCACCACATGCCGACGGCAGCACCGGGGCGGAGGAGGAAGAAATGAAGCAGGTGAGTGGAGCATTTCAATTTGTAGCCTGCGTACAAAGCAGCAGCAGCAGCAGCAGCACCTCTGAATGCAAAGGGCTTTTTGGAACTCTTCACCCTTATTATCACCTCTTAAAAGCCCAAATTCAAAGCACTTCGCAGCCAAACCCTGAGAGAGGATTGTGTGCCACTTTAAACAATCATCATCAGCGTTACATTAGTGCATCTAACTAACGAGACTGATCCTAACGGCCTGATCGGAGCCCATTAAGTGGTTCAGCTCTCTGTGTTTAATCTTACGGTTTAGGGAGATGTCTGGGGACCAAACAAGAGTAAAAAAGCTGATTGGCTGCATTGGGATGTTTTTACATACGCGACGCGCGGCGTGGTCTGCAAGTCATTGTCTGCGGCTGCATTTCCAGTAACATTCCACAGCTCGCTGGGGAGCTGGAGCGCGGTCTGCCACAGCGATCAATTATTCATCCGCCCAGAACCACCTTCTGCGACTGGGTTGGAGATGCAGCGGGTTACGGTTGAATCCCCGGAATGCACCTTTCCCTTACCTGCTTCTTTGGAGAGCTGCGTGAAGGCCTCCACTCCCTTCTCCCCGTAGCTGCCCTCCGAGGCCACGGTGGAGACGTAGGTCCAGCCCAGGGCCCGGATGATGTCCACCATGGCCTGGGCCTGGAACGAGTCCGGAGGCACCACCCGCGAGAAGAAGTCGTAGCGCCGGTCGTCGCTCAGCTCCGGGGCCGTCGAGGCGTAGCTCACCTGCGGGATCTGGAGGTGGGAGGGGGGGATGGTCGGGTTTGAGGGAGGAGAGGGGGGGGGGGGGGCGTTTACTTTTGTGTCGGTGGCATTCTGGTGCAGTGTTGCCCTAATGTTTTGCCCCGTTCAGTTTGACCCTGTTCGGTTTGACCCTGTTTGGTTTGACCTTATCATGGTTGACCCTGTTCTGTTTGACCCTGTTCTGTTTGACCCTATCATGGTGGACCCTGTTCTGTTTGACCCTGTTCTGTTTGACCCGTTCGGTTGACTTTGTGTTGCATGGAGGCTTTTTCTTCTCACTCACAAACAGACGAATCTCTGGAAGCTTCTGCGCCGTTTGGATGCACAACCAACAGGGTAAAGAACCCAGAACCCAGAAGATTCGATACGCTACCAAAACAAAGTGAGCCTCATGAAAACATAGAATGAGGCTCAGCTGGAAGAATGGGGGGATATAAAATGGTGCAGCGAGCTGTTTGTCAGTTTCTGACCATGTTTCTGTAACTGAAGCATGTCGTTAAGTGGGTGGAATGTGGGTAAATCCGATGGAGGTAGAATTATCTCAGCAGCAGCTCCCTAACACACCGATATGGGTCGTGTATATTTTGAGCTCAAAGGAAATTGACATGTTGGGAAATATGCTTATTCGCTTTGACGGGATCAATAAAACGTATTTAGTACGATAAATACTAAACTACACAAAGCAGCTGGTTTGCTTCAATTAGCGAGTCCTAAATGAAGCTCACGTGTCAATGTCTTTGATCTAATATTGAACATGAATAAATCCGATCCATCTCCCCATCTGAAGCAAATAGCAGGCAACTACTTCATAAAATATCAAACTGGTCCTTCAATGGCAACACAAACTGGTTTCCCTCCACTGTGGAAACACGGCGTCACGTTGCATCACTTTGTGTGAGCTGTCATTTACACAAACATCCGCTCACAAGCAACAACGCGAGTACATGCCGTTAAAGTGTTCTCTCCCAGACACTATCTGACGCATGGCTTTGACTTCACATGGATGTCCCACATAAACAAAGATATTTGTCCCATTAATTATGAAACCCAACGTCTCTCAGATGATCCTCTGCAGAACAAACGACCACGATGCATTTTTCATATATTTCATATTATGTCTCGACTGATCGTCTGAGAGTACGCTCGCATTACGTAACGCCATATTGAACAGAGCCTATATTGGCTCCGTTACCTGGGCAACGTGCTGCGCTGTCACTTTCTTCTCCCGACATATCAGTGACGACCCACTGCAGTGTTTGCAGCGCTCTTCTTTTTTTTTTATGAAGCGGCAGCGCGGCCATGTACGCTCGCTCACATTCCTCCTGGTGAGAGCCCGCCTGCACCAAGCGGCGTCACGTCTCAGCGCCAAGCGCAGTCCTGCGTTGTGAAGAGTCAGATCTTTATTGGGTTGTGAGCACGAAGCAGGTCGAAGTGCCCAATGAATCATGTGAAAGCACTGAAATGCTGTGCCTTTAAATGTCAAATCAATCTAATGATATAAATGATTTTTTTTAAACTACACAATATAAAGTCTAATTTTTGCCTCGCAAAAAAACATGACTGTGAATCACTCATCAATGGCAATCTTTTGACATTTTTACATGTTCAATATAAATGCTTTGTTAATCTCAACATATGAATCAGAGGGCAAGTAATATGATATGTTTACGGACCCTTACATTAATCTTAAAACACCAAAATGGAAAGCAAACTGAATCCATAGCTAACGTGTAGCTACATGTCGCTACATGACTTCATTTCTGTAATAGATGAAGATTGACCAGAAAAAAGGAAACTTAAGGAGCCGTGTGCTGAACACGAGGTGAACTACATTCAGACTCCATTTCTGCTTCCAGCAGAAAGTCAGGCTCCTGCACCCAAACCAGAAATACAAATGGTGAAACCTGGGAATCAGCACCTTGAAGGAAATCAGCTTCCAACTGCATCTTTTCCTCCGCTTTCAAGTCTTCCATCAAAGACAAAGTGTTACAACGTTCCACGCTTTGATCCATTACGAGGAGAGCTGTGAACTTCCCTCCGCCCTGGAAGACAGTGAGATGTTTTCATCACGTCTATCCAGAGCTTTTTGTTTCACGGAAAGAGGGAAGGGACCGTGAGTTGCTTTTTCTTTTTCGTTTAGCAAACTACTGGATCCAAAGTCAAGAAGGAACATTCAAGCTCACTTTTATGTAGTAAATGTGTGAACAGACTAAACTACTAGCTGCATGCTGCGGTCCTTTCTTAAATGAAGCAGCACACCTATTGATCCCTGTGGAGTTAAACTGTGACTCAGAATGACCAAATCACTTCTGACTCATGTTTAGGGAACACATTAAGACTCTGTTCCTTTTACCTCCAAAGACACTTCTTTCAAGTGATCCGATTTTACTGGGAAAGGGTTCAAGTTGACGGACAAAGACACAGACTCACCGTGGTGGCCACCTGTCAATCAGCGTGTAGCCCCGCCCTTTGTGGTCTGTTTGCCTCTAAATGGAACACAATCTACTAAATGAACGACGTGCTGTATTGAAGAAGACTTGCGAACTTGACTTGTTTACTGAGGGAATAAATCAAAAGAGAAGTACAGTCGTTTTCTCATAGGCTTCTATAGGACCAGGGGAGTCGTCCCCTGGTGGTCAGTAAGGAGAATGCAGGTTTGGGTCAAATCGCTTCCATTTCAAACTCTTAATCGGGTTTGAACCGTGTCTCTGACGGCATCAAACCCAGGATTTGGATGAGTTCCAGTAGGAGGTTGTTCTCGCAGCTGCCTGCTTGGGACCTAAACGCCTCACCGACAGCTCTGCGCAGGGTTTAGAAAGTGCAATCGCACCCGGCGGCCCGCCTCGGATCACACCGCCGACCTCCCGTTAGCCGGGCCGCCGCGCAGGCAGAGCCGCCGCCGCCGAGCCTCTTCACACGGTTTGATTTGAGCGGCGCATGAATGGCATCCATTGATCAGAAAGCAGCCGGGCGCTGGGGAAACACGGGAATGAGGACACAGCGCCGCGCTGATGGGGTTCGCTCCGTCACACGCAGTGAGAGTTATAGCTCTGACCCACAACCTGAAAGGGGTCATCCGCACAAAGCTGACAAATTGAAGAGGATTCAAAAACGACTCAATATGTCGGCAAGAAGAAGAACCCCCCCCCTCCCCGCCGCCCACCCGCCGCCGCCTAACCACAAAGCCAGCGAATACAAAATCAGCGATGCAAATTCACAGGCGGGATGGCGCCGCGTTAAATCACTTCACGGCCGCCCAAATCGAGTGTAGTGGGTCAAAGAGGGAGCGCGGCAGAGTAATGGAAAAGCAACAGCCAGCTGTGATTTGCATTTAAAAAGACTCCTCATCCCACGAGGTGAGGCAGCCGTTGGGAGCGTTTGACGGGCGATGTGCTCCAACATGGCTGCCGCCGGGATGCGGTGCGGCCAGACGGTGGAGACGCTTTGTTGGGCCCTCAGCTGGGCACGTCGGTCTCGCTGGAGCCTTTTTCTTCTAGATGTCCTCTTCCTTTGTCCCAGACTCACTGTATCTCTCATCTCCTTATTACACCAAAGGTAACAGAAGGGCTGAACTGATTGATTAAATGGCGAGGTGCATAACTCACATGCTGAATACAAACTACCAGCTGGGTTCTTTTGTCTACAAATCAAGCGGAATCCAAGTGATTTGTCTTTGTGTTCCGACAAATTGCGATGGACTCGAATTTCTTCATCATGCAGAGATAACGAGGCGCGGAACATAGATATTTAATCAACATTTCAGAGTCAATAAGTAGCTTGGAACGAGTACGGCATTATTTTTCTCCCAACCCTTGATCTGCAAAGGAACTCGACTCTTTCCCCCTTCGCGTTTTCTCCCGCCTTCATCAAGACACTAATGTGTGAGAGATGACGTAACCCACGACGACGCCTTCTTTGCCCCTGCGGCCACGCGGTGAACTGAGGGGCGAAACGAGGATGATTAACGATGCCCCCTCTCCACCATCACAATTACCCAAAGTTGATGTCTGGCACCTGTCATCGGCTGTGCACATCGGGGGGGGGGGGGCTGACAGTAATCGCCTGCTTGCTCCTGAATGCATCTGAGCCGACAGGATCGATGAAAAGAAAACACAGAGGTCTGTTATGGGGGACACACTCTTTTATCGATTTACTACTGCGGCCGCCCTGAAGAGAAAGAAATCTGCTGCTGGAGTCTAAAGAATGGTGAAGAAAGCAGGAGGGGGGGCAGAGGAGGGCGGCGTGTTGGGGGGGGCAGAGGAGGGCGGCGTGCTGGGGGGGGGGGCAGGGGATGGAAAACGAATCTCAACGGCGGGTGTTTAAGAAGAGAGGCGACTAAGCGAGCCTGCGTGGAGGTCGAGACTCGTCGGCGGTAAGTGGGGGCGCCAGGTGAAGTTAATTAGAGCGCTGCGGCCTTTGCGCCGCATCTCAGCGGCACGCGGCGGCTCGCCGGCGCCGAGGGGGGGGAGCGCCGAGAGGCGGCGGTGTTTGCAGAGGGGAGGAAAGCCGATGGGTCATCTGAGGGGAGAGAGACATGCACAGACGAGACGTACCGGACGTCTCCACGGGAAACAAAAACAACATTCAAAAAAGACAACAAAACGTCTGCATAGTTAGTATCTCCACATCCGGCTGCCCGGCTGTTTGTAACCATCGCCACGGCGACGGGCGGAAACGACGGCCAGCTCTGACAGGCTCGACTCCAACCCCATGCCGCCTGTGGCTGGACGCCAACGCATGGAGTGTCCTTGTGACGCACACACACGCGCGCGCGCACACACACACGCACACACAGAGTGTGACACTACGTATTTGCCAAGGAGCCATTTTGAAAAGCAATTGAAGAACTACACACCACCAATGATATAAATATTTGCCCATAAAGAAAATATTTGATCCCCTCTGAAGAAGACAATGTCGTGGCCCATTGTCAGGCCCGTGAGGACATGGAGCGGTTACCACGTCCGCGGGTGGAGACAGACTCTGGTCCGTCTTCAGACTGGGGGGGCCATTTGTTCACAGGGCAGAGGTAATGACCGTGTCCAGACATGCATCCTCAGGCCGGGCTTCAGTAATCTCTCTTCACCAGAGCAGGGCACGGCCATCACAGCCAAGGGGGGGGGGGGGTGACAGCTTTCCCTCCCTGTCACTGTCACTGTCTCCACCTCCCTTCCTGCCCATCTGTGTCCCTCACTCATGCTTTCCCCCGTTGTGAGGGAGCAGCGTTCCATCGGGCGCCTCCCCCCCCCCAACGCACAACCTGTGACTTTCAGCCTCGCTCCGCTGTTCTCCGCCCCATGGGAAGGGGGGGTCTTATCTTCCTGTGCACCACCTCTCTCCCTCCTCACTTCCCTCCCTGTCATTTGTGCATGTAGACACTCCCACACAGATGATCAGCACTTCCTGCATAGAGAGGTCCTGGTTGTTGCCAGCCCCCCCCGGAGCCAACACAATCTGCCCTTAGGCACTCACCCCCATACACCTCAACTTTCCCCTCCTTTTGAAATCCAAACGTTTTATTGTAGAGATACGTTTTTTATAGCATATCTCTGCTAATTCTGCTACAACAGACATATTTTTATTTAAATTAAGCATTCATTCAGACGTGCATTTATTGATTTTCTTTTCGGGGCAACATGGGGGCAGCACAACATTGTGCAAACACAACTTTATGAGGTCACTTCATAAGTACGGAGTGATGCATGACTAATACCAACTCTTTTAGCTCCAGCTTGGGTCCCCACCAGCTCCTCCTGAGGACTCTCTGCTGTAACAGAGCCGGAGGACACAAAGTCTTTGGAACAACCACATGTTCTCAGGGTAGATAATTAAATACATTTCACACCAGACAACATAAAAGCTCCGTCCCGAGCTCCAGCCCCAGAACAATATCTACGCCTCCCACCATCTCTCTCCAGGAGGATCTTCAGCCCGCACCTCCTCCTGCTCCCTTCTGATCACCTGACCGTTCATCTCCCTGATGGGCAGATCAGCTCCAGGTGGGTCTCTCCCCACACCCGATCCCGATGCTCTCCTGAGCGAGTGGGCGGAGCCCTGCAGCTGCTCAGCGCTCGCTGTGTTCACCAGCTAGCCGCTAACCTCGTCCCTCGGATAGAAGAGTACAGAAGGCTTTTGATGTTGCCGAAAACCGCTGGTGTGATGAAGACGATGATGAAGAGTGAGGTTGTGGGCAGGAAAACCAAAAGAATGATTTGAAAGAGGAAAACTGCAGACTCGTCCTTTTTCTCGTAGGTTTCATGGCACCTTTCACATACACACGGTCAATTAGAAATGATTCAGAAACCATCTGTTGGGACAGGATTGGGTTTATTTTTCATTATTTTAAACCGTAATCTGTTATAAGCCCATAGTAATAGCTGCCTCAACCTCAAAAATGATGAGTTGTCAGATACCTGTTTGTGCATCCATCACAACTTCCTGCTTAAGACTTGTCTGCTGTGAAAAGGGCAAATATATATATATATATATATTATATACAGTATATATTGTGAGCCAGTTGTTCTAGAAGGACCTCAGCTTTAACCAGTCTGGCTCTGCAGCAGCTTTTCCTTTTTTTTTATAGACGCACCGACCATATTTCCAGAGTTCCCCACACCGCCGAACTCGGCTCGGTGTTACGTGACAGAAAGTAAGGCTCTCATAATCCTTTATCTAGCGCGACCTTCCACTGTCTCCTTCTTCCCGCCCACTCCCCCCCCCCCCCTTCTCTCTCTTTCTCCCAGTCCATTCCCAGCCCCCCCCCCGGTCCCCTGGGCTGCTGCAGCGCTCGGCGCCGGGGCCCCGGTCTCTTGCATGGCCTTCCTGCCGGAGTGTATTTTAAGACCATCAGCGTGTTTCTCCACGGGTACGGAGGCCGTGTGTGACTCACCGATCCGATATTTGACCAGCAGAGCCACGCGGCGGAGTAGAGGCGAGGCGTGGGAGGGGAGTGTGGACGCCTCACAAAGGCAACCCGGCCGACCTCTTTTCTTTTCCATCTGGGAAACAGACTGCTATTTCAACACGCATCGGCGTTTCAAAGAAGCTCATCTTCTCCCAACACCAGATAGATCGCTCTCAAAGTCTGCATCGAGGGGGAGCGGAATGAGGGGGGGGGGGGAAGGGGTCAGAGCGCAACGCAACGCAAGGCGCGCTGTGGCTTTGTACACCGGTCCCAAAACGACTCGATCTCCAGGGATATTTAGTACAGACGATGTCTTCAGGTGTCCCTCACAAAGCGAGGCCCTGCAGCCTGTGGCGGACAGAATGAAACACGGCCTGCGGGTTCCTGACTAAGTGTTATCATATGTATTCCTTTATATCCACATGCTCTCACATTACAGATGGCTGTATTGATTTTTTTTTTTTTTTCTTCTTCTTTCCCCCGGTTGCAAAGTGCACTGGACACGGCTATTATTCTTTTTAGTGTGTTCTCTTACAGCCCTGTGTGATAACCTCATTATCTTCTCGGAGAAATATGAAGTGGGAATAACCCGAAGCTGCCTCGGGACACAGCGGAAAAACAACCATTTTCTCTCACGACTTGCGTTTCGAGAAGAATCGTGCATCTCTGCTCGGCCTCGTTACAGCGGCCGCGTCCTAATCTGGCTCTTAGATATTACTCACCAAGCCGAGCTGCACGTTGTTGTTCCCGCCCCCCCCGCTTACACCTGGAGCTCACACGGCCTGACACATTCATTGTCAGCCGCGCACCTGCACCACTCTGACCTGCATCCCAATGACTCGCTTCTGTACTGCACCCCCCCCCCAGCACATCTCTCTCCTCAGACTCCACCAAGCATCGCTGAGCCCATTTCTCCCCTAATGGCGCAGACAATGTGGGGACGGGGGGGGGCTCCCCCTCCATCTCATCGCCCCCTCTCTGCCAGCTCCTCACGGGAAAAGTCTCCAGCGGGGCGGCGTAATTACCGAAAGATCGCGAGATTGGCTCAGAACAGGAGCCCCCCCCCCGGACGGGCGGCCATTTTGCACCCGAGGCGTTGCCCGCGGCGACACCTCGGTCCGCGAGGACGAGCGTCCCAGGCGCCGTTTGGGGCAAACAGTGTGAGGCGCGTGTCCTTCGGCTCGTGTACTTTGCTTTTGACGGCGTGATTTGCTGATGTTCTTGGGTCCAACAGCGAGGTGCTCGACCTCATCAGATGCTTCAGCTTCACAAAGCTGGCAGGACCACAAAGAGCGTGCATTTAAAACACAAAACAAAGAAGCGCGTTCAGAAAATGAAAAGGATGAACAGACGCAGGAATAAAACACACAAACGGATAAAACACTGAAAACAAAACCGCGCACAACTACAAGGAGGCCAAGACAGAGCACAGCAGAGGATGAAGCTGAGAGTAAAAGCAATTTAAAAGACAACCTTGAGCGTGGTTTTAAAAAAGAAGAAGATAAGTCTTCCAGGTTTGGCATTTCACCGTCAAATGAGAGCTTTATTGTTTGGCTGCAGAGGAAGACCTTCCTCCAAGGCTTCACACACGTTTCGCCTCCTTGGCCGGGACCGGCGCTCGCATTAACCACCTGCAGCCCGGAGCATCCCATTGGTCGAGGCAGGCGGGTGGAGGTACACGCCCCCCCCCCCCCCCCCCTCCCCTGTGAGCTAAAGCGACGTGCTGAATGGTTAATATTCTGCAGCATTGTTAGAGGCTTTGACTCTCTAGGCGGGAACACGGCAGTTGAAACGTTCTGTAGATGTAGGCAGCAAATATTTGGTTATATAAAATATTCCAATAATTATCTGCTTCGATGCTGGCACCTTTTCAGCTTTACACCACAGAAGACCAACGCAGGAACACGGTACGACATGAAGGGACCCGTGAAACTCAAGAGGATCACTTTGATCACTTGTTGGCAGAAATGGAATCTGATGAACGTTGGTTCCTGAGAACTGTTCCGTATTTGGTTTCATCAGAAGGAGCCGTTTAAATGTACACATGGAGCGACACACGGTGACACTTTAGTACAGACGCTCCAAATCAATCTGCTCTTTAACTGCACCCCCCTCCCCCCACAGTGATAATGTAACATTACACTGTGCTCTTTAGCGGGGGGGGGGGGGGGGGGCTGCTGAAAGGTAGCTGTTGTATAACTGAAAAACCTTCAGGAAAACCTTATAGGACCTCAGCCTGTCTGGCCCCCCGTAAAGATCCGTGACCCCGCCCCCCCCCTCTCTCTGCTCTGAGCGGCAGGTGCAGTCAACACGGTTCACAGCTGCACATCTGAACAATGGAGCATTGTTCCCTCAGAGAGGAAGACGAGCTGCTGCTGCGTCTTGTGCAGCGCAGCGATCAACATGCCGACTCCGACAAACCGGGGGCGCCATCCCCCCCCCCCCCCTCAGAGGAGAGTAAACGCACTCATCCTCAGAGCAAGTGTCCGGACTGATGGACCTGGGGGAGATCTGCAGGGGGAATGCGACACGCACAATTCACCCCACTTCCTTGGGGACACTGACAGGAGACCGAATCAGAGACTCCGAACCACAAATGTGCATCAAGTACTTGGTGTGCTGAGGTTTTAAGACGATGCTTCGCTGTTGGACACCAAACCTCGACACACAGCGGCAGAAGAGCTTCACGTGATCTGCAGAAGGCTCCAACGCCGTCGCCGCGGTGGGGCTCTCACGCCACTCGGAGCCACTTGTGCCGCGAGCCAGCCGAGTGGATTCGAGTGGCTCCCGTTTATTTGGCTCTTTGTTTCGCCTTCATGTGAGCACATTCAAAAAGCACCAAACCGCTGTGGAGGGTTTCCTCCTCCTCCCAAGAAGAAGGTGCGATGTGTTTCCAACTGTGAACAGGAAACTGGAGAAATGCTCAAGCAGTGAGAGCGAAGGATTAGGGCCACTCCAACACACACACACACACACACACACACACACACGGACATATTTATGATGACTAAAAATAATAAGTAAATAAACAATTGATCAAAACAAAATAGGTGAGGATTGATCAATAATGAAATAATATTTGAAAACTGACAATAACCAAATAACCAATACATTTGTACCACGTTTCATTTTCATTTGTCCTTAAAAGACGAGTGTGTTAATGGACACATTTAATTTAACCTTCCGCTGCTCCGTCACCTCCTCCAATCTCATCCACCCTCATCCATCCTCCTCCATCCTCCTCCACCCTCATCCACCCTCCTGCGGTCACTCAAGCAGGGAAAACATCTGCGTGTTTACGACCGCACGTTTTAGCCAAAAAATACCAATAAAGGCCCACCCAGTGAGCTTTACGAGCCTGGCACTTAACAGAACCCTTCTCCTAAAGGCGAGTGAAACCACAGAAGCCCCCCCCCCACTTCATTATTGCGTGGTACCTCCTTGTGTTCGGAGATGCTCTCAAAAAGCTGCCATCTTGCACACTGACAAGTCTTTTAGCGAGAGTGGCGATGCTGCGGTAACCCCCCCCCCCACCTAGACACACGCAGGTGTTTTATCAGCGTTGATCCATGAAGCACAACGCTCTCATCCGTCCAGAGCGTCTTCCATGGCGAGTGATGTTCGACGTGCTGGTGGTCTCCCGGGGGAGGGGGGGGGGCACATGTGCCCTTTGACCTGCCTGACAGCTCCATGCATGACCTACTGACAGATGTACACGCTATTGATCCCGCGGGGCCACATGCGAGCACCGATAAGGCCATGAAAGAAGCTTCCCTCCACTCGTCAATTGTGGTTTAAGCAACCTAATTTGAAGAGAAAAAGCTTCTCTAATTGGCAAAACATCAGTGGTGATTGAGCCCCTGATGTCGCCCCCCCCCCCCCTCAAAAATCGATGTGGCTGTCACACGCGGGCGTTTCAGAGAGCTCTGGGAGTCCCTCGGGATTGGCGTCTGGAGACAGTTTCCCTGACGACTAATTTCTCATTCGTGCCGCGGCACAGTGCACTTTTTTCCTCTTTTTTTAAGCCCAAAAAAAGAGTAGAGCCACAGGAGTTTGTTCAAACAGAAGTACAGAAGTAACACGCCGCTGCACAGCCAGCCGGAGGAGGAGAAGAAGAAAAAGAAAACATCTCAAGGGAAACATGGACGGAACGAAGCCGAAGCGAATGAAACGTCAAAGTTTTGCTCTTTCATTTTCACAGTAGAAACCAACAGGTCTTTGAGCGCAACAACCTGAAGGCCCCACGCTGCCCTCTAATGATTTAGTCTCCTTTTAAAGGTCCACACTGGCTGATATAATGGTTATATTTTACTCTTTACCTCCCCCCCCACTACCTTCCCCCGGCCCTGCTGAAGGGCAAGAAATGAATCCTGGTGACAGGTTATTGTGAGAGACACACACACAGACACACACAGAGACCTGGCCTAATTTTGCCTGGTTTAAAACAGCCATAATAATAAATGTACCCCGATTGCTACTCTCAGAGCCTCACCTTCCCTTCGTGCCACTTAATTCAACTCCCCACCTTTAAGTAGGACATATTGCACTTTTCACTCACAGTTTTAGTCACCAGTTGCTTCACTGATTTAGATCTAACATTTTTAACGCAGTCATTAGCTAAACAAAAGCGATAATTCTTCCTAATCAACTTCCGTTCGAAACACATCAGCGTGAGCACGTTAGCGCGCAGATGTTAGCATTGTTAGCACGCAGATGTTAGCATCGTTAGCGCGCAGATGTTAGCATCGTTAGCGCGCAGATGTTAGCATCCTTTGCATGCAAATGTTAGCATTCAGCACACAGCACTGCGCACTCGTTGTCTCGCAGCCTGCCGCGTCCTCCCCCTTCCCTTAAGACGAGCTTCTTTTGCATAAAGCGAGGAGACGGATTAGCCTGCCATGTTGTTTCTGAGGGGCCACCTGATCTCACAGCCGGGCGGGAAAAATGTTGAGAATAATGAGAGGAAGCGCAGAACAACGCACAGATCCCAAGACTGAGAAGAACCACAGCACAAGAAATCCTCCTTCTAAAGAGGACGAGGCAGGCAGCGCTCACAGGAGGCCTTTTAACACATGCACTCAGCTCCTTCAGCAGGATTTGAGGAGCTGCGAGGAGAGGAATTTGCAGTGAAAACACATTTGAAAAGGCACATTTTTCACTGATCTTTGCAGACGCGTTGTGCTCGCAGGAAGGTTTTCTGCCCTGCAAACAGCCTCCGAAATCCGCTTCGGCCCGAGCGACTTTGTAATTCGGGTTCGGCCCAGAATGCAGTGCGCGGAAACCGCTACGCAAAAAACAACAATTAGCCCTCTTACGCCCGTCAGCACGCACCCGATTCTTCTTCTGCTGAAGCAACAGGGACTCGCTTGACCCTTTTTCTTCTTTTTGGAGTAGGATCCTGAGCGAGAGAGAGACCTCCTCACGCTTCTCCGCTCATCCCCCGTAAGAGGATCGGACGTAATGGGGTTTCCTCCTCTCTGGCTCCTTCTGCTCGCCAGATAAAACCAGCGGCCGAGTCTAAGGGCGCTATTCTCCTCGCATTTTACAGTCACACCCACAATAAAGTTTGAAGGAACGCTGGTGTGACCTCAATGTGAGTGGAGCTAAGCTCTTAAGCAGGTGCCTCCCCTCCCCCCTCCGAGTCTCCCGGGCGGCGGGAGAAAAAGGGGGTGATAATCTTCCCGGGACGGTCTCGAGCTGCAGCGACGGTCGAGCCGACCCAAATACCGGTGCGACGGATGCAGGACGCCACCTGGTTAGAGACGCAGCAACATCACGAGCCGAACTGCAGCTCGGAAAACGTCCCCGAAACCAACGGCACAAGAATGAACCAGCTGCGTTTTCATTGGAAAACATTTATTCATGTAGCCGAGTAATAAAGTGCACCATCCCCCAAAGCGCTGCGGGAATAAGACGAGTCCTTAATATCAGCCGGCTTCCCGTGCTCCCCCCCCCCCCCCGGGTGGGCGGCTGACCCGATGACCTCACGTCAGCCGCAATGACAACTTGTTTGACACGGGGGATATTTTATTCATTCTATTAATGCTGCATCGGCCTGCTCACCCTGCGCCATGTTTGTGTGTGAACAACCGGTGCAGCATTAACAGAGTGAATAACAGCTGCTTCACTGAAGCCAAACGTGGTTCTCCAAAAGGTTGGGCAGCTGAAACATCCGTGTGGTAGGAATGTTCCCAGAGTGCAATTAACGCTCTGAAGACAATTAGCAGTCACCAACTCCTATTATACATGGGATAATTGTGAAATCCTCGCGTGTAAGTGCTTTGCCCGGCTCTCAGACCCGGAGCGCCGCTCCGTCGCACCGGGTCGCTTCACGCGTTCGCCATAGGATGCAGTCTTCACACCAATGGACCTCGCCTCCTGCGCCGCTGAGCTCGAACCCGGCCGGTGGGATGGACTTCTCCCTGAGTACGTATCGACCTCGTTTCTGCTGCCGCAAGCGGAAAGAACTCACGCAGCAGAAGAAGAAGAAAGTGTCCATTAGAGCGGGGAAAGGGATAAACAGGAGTGTAATGTAATCAATGACTAAGTGTGTATTTATCAGCTAACACACACACGCACACAGCTCCGCCCATGGAGTAGATTTCACTTTGCCAAATGCGTTGCGATCCGGGCATAAGTCGGTCCTGAGGTCCTTGTTTACATCCTCCCCTTTTTAAAGACGTGTTTATTGATTTTCACATTCTAATTTGACTAACATTGTAACCCAACATGAACCCTCCCCCAGTACAACTACAGCATGATTTAGATGACAGCACCCGCCCCCGGTGGTGATGGTGACCTCTGGTGCACTAACTGACCCTTTGCTAGGCCCCGCCTCCTTCCACTACTCCGTTACTGACAAGCTGTTGATTTCATTATTACATCGTTTATGGAACGCGCTTTCAGAGAAAAGCAGGTAAGAAACTGTTTAAAAAGGTGTAACCAGGACGAGGAACTGATTCAGCAGGAAAAACAAAAGACAGAAGCTTAAGTTGGGGATCAACGATATTGATCATATGAGATCAATCTACAAAAACATCAAATATGTTTAACTGAGGATTTATCAGCTGTTTTCAAAAGGTCGGTCGAGCATTTTTATTCCAATAAAAAGGTGAATGGGTTCATAGTTTTGAGAAAGATCGCTGTTACCCAGCTGATGAAGTTAGTCTCCCTTTATGCCTATTAGAATGAAGCTTAAATCAAAAAGCAAATTTTAGAGATTGTTGCGTTGTGAATGTTTTCCACCTATGGCACAAGTTAGAAAACGTTAACAAGAAGAAAAACATCCAGCGGATTTCAATGTTTTGAGTCACTTGTTGACTGGACTTAGTTTGTCAGAAAAGGCCGAATTAACCGCCCAATGCTCGTTATAAAGTCATACTGTACTGAGCCGGATCCTTTGTATCACACTCTGAATAAAGGCCAATTAGCAAGTGATGGAGAAAAGCGCAAAAAAGCCACTGGTGTGGATCATTAAATTTCCACGAGACAGTTGTGTTTTCACTCCTCCACCAGCGGCCAAGGGGCTCTCTGTATGCACGTGTGTTAATGCATGTGTGTGCATCTGATCACACGGCGCATACAAACCGTCCGTGTCTCCATGATGGGCTGAAAACAGCTCTGGAGGAGTGACTAACAGACCCCCACTCCGCCAGCAAGGGGTTTAGAAAAGGTTGGAATTAACCTCCACCGTTTTCTGTCACTTTGAGGGCTTGTTACGTAACGCACACACACACAGACATGCACACAGACACGCACACACACGCACACAGCCTTCACATTCCCATGGAGTCCATCTCTACCACAGTCGGCTGGATAGATCACACGGCAAGGCTTTAATCTCCTTCAAGAGAATCACGCTGATGATTCTTCAGTGTAGGGAAAAGAGCCGAGCGCAGGATGTCAATGCCTCACTCAGACAGGTAGTCTGAAGGGGGTGGGGGGGGGACCTGGCTCACCTGCATTCAATGCAACATTGGCGTGGATGCGGACCAGTTACAGTGAGGATTGGAGGACTGTTGAAGCACAACTTCACAGCTCCTGGCAACAATTCAAGTTAGATTTAAATCCCCCCACCCCCCTCCCCTAATGTGGCATTGCTGCTTCTCTTTTCCAACACGGCACGAAAGGCGGTGAAATAAAAACATCTTAGCGGCAAATCGGCCTCACCATGGCAACGGTATCGATCAACCCTCCCGGGTCCCCTTCAGAAAGAAGAAAAAGAAATCCATCCCTCAAGTCAATTCCCCGACATCAACAGTTCAGCAGCCGCTCGAGTCCTGACAGCCGTGATATTTAACGCACAGCAATAACATCGACGATCGCTACTCAGCTGCCCCGACGATTCATTTATCACAGGGGTGGGTCACAGAATGACCTGTTGATACTCTCCGAAGGGGGGGGGGCAGCAGGCCAGCAGGACGAGCACCACGCGTGTTTGAGGATTTCCATTCCGAGGCTCACCTCGGGGCCAACGTGTCACAATGAGATGGAGCTCAAGGACTTCAAGAAAGGAAACCCTCCCCCGCTTCCTTTATCGCAACCGAGTGGGTGTCCTGCGGCGCCGTCGACGCGTCTCGCAGTGGAAGCGTTGATGCCTGATGGACGGCGCACTCATCAGAGGCCGTCAACACTAATGAGGGCGGACGGGCCGGTGGCCCCCATTTCTGTTTCCTATCGATTATACGCCGTTGTTTAGTGCATCCTCAATTGTTATCGACCCTTTCAGCGCCACCGCAGGTGCCATAAAATAAGAAGCAGAAGAAGGAATAAAGTGCACTGCAGGGAGACAGATTTGAAAGAGGCGATGGAAACCACCTTTCAGGAAACCACCTTTCATAAAATGAGCAGAAATACAGAGCTTCATGACAACTGCTGTTCCAACGAGGCACATAGGCTGACTGCAGCACCCACACCACCCCCACCGCTTCACACTCACTCACAGGCTGGTGTGAGGACAAAAGGAATTGGGAAACCATCCCTCCATCCCCTTAAAGCCTGTGAATTCCCCAGAAGCAGACATTAGAACCCTCAAACTCTGCGTTGAAGCTTCCGATTATCGCTGCGGGGTTTTAAGAGAAATGAACAAGTCAACGCGGCCTACAGAAGAGAGAACAAGAATCAAAGCCAGGATGAAGGGTGCGGTTGGGTCTGTCAGCGCATGGATAAGTGTGTACGGAACGGAAAAAAAGGAAGGGGGGGTGGAGTGTGTGTGGGGGGGGGGGGCTAAAAGCATGTTAAGTGCTTTGATGGTCTTACAGTTAGACAGCTACTTACAGCCGAGCCCCACGTTTTATGTTTTCTTGTCTAATTGAACTGAAACAAAACATGACAGGACTGTGAGTGACTAACTGCAGAGCCGCTGATCATCCGGCCAACGAGCCTCGGCCTCGCTTGCCCCCCCCCGCCCGCCCGCCCCCGCTACACAGCACACTCTTGCAACTACACGGTTACTTCAAGTAATTCAATATTTTGTCCACGGAGGTGAAGTTTTAAATATTTTATCTGCCATATTGGCCGCCCCCGCTGCGTTTCCCTGCTTCCGCTGCAGCACCAGGCGAACCACACGCAGCTAAATGTAAAATGAAGTGTAAGGGAGACGTGCTCTCCATCACGCCGGGAGAACTCATCTGGAAGTCGGCACTTGCAGCTTCATTTCGTTTCCTCAACTAGGGTGCAAAGTGTTTGATACAAGCTCATTTTCAAGGGGGGTGGAGAGAGAGGGAGGGAGGGTTGGGGGGGGTACCCCATGTTGAGGAAAAGCAAGTCAACTCCTCCATAAATCACAGCTTTCAAGCTTCACAACGATTCACAAAACCCCAAACATGCCTGCGGTCTCTTCACGCCCGACGGGGCTCATTTAATCATGTGCAATCACATGGTGCAGGCCTGTGATTCTCAAGGGGGGGGGGGGGGGGGGCGGCGGGGGAGGGGGGGTGTTGAGTTTGGGGTGCGATTGTGTCAGGCTGTCAGTGCCCACTCATCCAGACTCCGGAGTGGGACTGGAACAGAAGGGAGCTGTTCTTTCAGCACCACCGGGGACAAGCAACAGCACACTCAGCTGTCTCATCCACACGGCATGTAGTGTGTGTGTGTGTGGGGGGGGGGGGGGGGGGGGGGCACCCAAATTCAACACATCATTGTATTATAATCAAGATGGAGAGCAGCGATCAATTGTATTATCATACCATGCATCACGTTGAGCTATAAACATTTAAAGAGGCACAAAAAGCGCAGAGCTTTAACGGTTGATTGTTTTGATCTGGGTGGGCTTTTTAAGTTTTATTGCTCCCTTCTTCTCATCTGCCTCCTGTTACTGGGGGGCACTGGGCGAACACTCTCCAGAACACACTGTTGAACACACAAAACCATAAGACACACGGTGGCCGGACAGACTTGCCTGAAAGAGGCGCAGGATGTTGGCCACCATGATCGACACGGAGCTCGCCGAGGCTCCGACGACCCCGACCACTTTCTCCGGCTTCACGAACACCGGCGCCTCCCCGTTGGTGCACCGCACGTCGGAGGTGTCCTTGGTGATCAGGGCTTGGACGAAAGTTAGGGACTGCTCCAGCGCGTAGGTGTCCCTCGAGCAAGTGTCCAGCACCCGCGCGCCCAGCGTGATGTTGGGCAGCAGCTGCTCGTCCAGGTTGATCTGGTCCAGCGCGTACATCATGGCCTCCAGCCGCTGGATGCCGTTCTCCTTCTTCAGGTCCCCGCACGGCGCTCCGTCGGCGCCTCTGGAGTGCACCGGGAAGAGTCCGCCGAGGGTCAGGTGGCCCTCGGTCCGTATCGAGTGGGGCGCGTAAGTCTCCTGGGGCAGCGCGAAATCCACCACGGTCCTCATGAGCCACAGCGCGCTCCACACGGCGCTCAGCCTTACGCGCGAACCAGGACGAGCCATGGTCTGGATAACTTTTTGCAGGTGGTAGGGGAAAAGTCTGAGAATCCGCTGTGATTAAATATATAGCAAGAGAGGGGGAGGAGGTTTCTTCTTTTTTTTCTTTTTCTTTTGGAGACTCAACAAACTGGGCTGGAGCAGCGAGACGCGGTTGAGGGCTTGAGGCGAGCTGCGCCCATCCACCGCTCTGCGGCCGGCAGCTTGTTGAATAGCGACGGCTCCTGGCGATGATTCGGTCCCCTCCCGCGGAGAGACGAGCGGCTGTACATCCACGAGTCCCAAATAGATCACGACCGGGAGACGAGAGGAGACGACCGGGCCCCTAATTTAGTCCAAAAGAAGCGCCCCGTGAAGCCGCTGCGAGGATCTGCCAGCGCTTTAAAAAAGAAAACACGGAAACGCGGGCAACGAGGACGAGGAGAAGATACTCTCAGGAACACTTAGATGTTGGGGCCGGCAGAAGTGGGTGACATTCTCCCTCGTCTCGGACGAACTCCACGGGAGCGCATGCGAGGAGGGGGCGGCTCGGTCCGCGGCGGTGTCTGTCTCCCGGGGGTGCGTATCATCATCTCCGCAGATCTCCTAAATAAAACGGGGACGGAGGAAAGGGAAACGCTAATGAGCAGTATGCGCTCAAGAAGGAAGAAGAACCTCACACACACGGAAACACGCACGCACGCACGCACGCACGCAGCTAATTAAAGCCGCGGCTCGCTCTCCCGGTGTCCGCAACCACTCGCATTTTTATACCAAATGAATGAGTCACAGCGAGGGATTCACTGAGCGCACAGTTTGCAGCCCCCCTTTTTTTCTCCTTGTGAAACGTCACTCGGTTGGGGGGGGGGGGGGGGGCACACGAGTAGCAGAAGTTGTGGTCTCTCTCTCTCCCTCTCTCTCTCTCTCTCTACCTCCCCAACCTTTCCTCCCTGCTTTCTCACCATCCAACCCACACGCAGTCACTCCCGCGCGCGCATGTTTTCCAGACAACGTGGTATTAAAGAGAGAGAGGAAAAAAAAGTGGCTTTTATTATTCCTGGGATAGTTTTGGATGCACTGCTGGTGCACCTTTAAAGAGGCCTGGTCTCCCACCCCTTCTCCAGAAGACAGTCCTGATTCATCCTGCGCGCACACAAACAAACGCCTCTTGCTGTTACGTACGTGCACGCACACAGTCTGGTGAGAGTCGACTACACCTTTTTAGGAGCGAGGAAAACCCCCACATCTTGCGTGGAACGAAACACCGTCATCACCAAACCGTTTAATTGCACAGATGGTGTTTTTTTTGTGCGAGTTATTTATTTATTTTTCACAAACGAGCAGATTATGATAATTTGCTTGCGGAGGGGCGTGCTCCGCAGCCGGGGGCCTCACTCTGCAATTTGCGAGACATTAATTAGCAAAAGAATAGGTGGAGCACTAATTGGAATGTGGTATTAAACCATTAAGAAAGCGTCAGGCTCATCCAGCGAGTTACGATGACCTCTTCAGCCGCCCCGCACACATCAGCCCCCCTGCTGGGAAAAGAGAGCAGGAGACAGGAATAAATCACTGCGGCACCCACGGGATAACAGTCCAGCCAGAAAGGGATTATGGGAGTCCGTTAAGTTGCTTGATGGCGGAGTAATAATCAGCCTCTGAGAGTTGCTTTGTCCTGAGAGATGAGGTGACTCGGAGAAATCCCATTCCACCAAACCGCTCCCTTCCTTTCTGTTCAATTAAAAGATTAGGAAAGGCGAGGTGGCGCTAATTGAATCATGTCCTATTGACACTACTGGCTCGGACGGACACATCTCTAATTAATTAAGCGGGATGGAGTATTAATTCCGGCCTAATCCCGCCATGTTGCGTGCGTATTTCCATTAGCCGCGGCCGTGTCGCGGGAACATGCTTCACTCGGGCGCCAGCGTGGGCGCACGGACCCACGTCAAGGCCAAAATGCATGAGATATGTATTTGAGGGACAGTGTGAGAGGAGAGGAGTGACACAGGGGATGCAAAGTGGGGCGGGAGGGGGGGGGGGGGGGCAGATGACCTCCTTTGCTGCAAGCACACACACACACGCACACACACGCACACACACACACAGACACACACAGACATGACAACCTGAGTCGCTGATGTCGACGGTGGGATTCCTGGAGCAGCGATTCCCACTTAAGCTGTCAGAGGAAAAGGTTACTTTTGAAAAATGGAGGCCCTCATCGGGATTTAATTCACTGACTGACCTCCAGGAAGAAGGGGTCCCCCCCCCTCCCCCCTCCCACTCTCCCCCTAGGAAGGGAGGCTGTCTGATTTAGTCGAAGATTACACTTTGGTTTGGATCTTCCCTTTTGCTCCTTCCACACACACACACACACACACACACACTCTGGGCAGAGGCTACAGGCCTGTGCGTTTCTGGGAGGGGGGGCTATGTTGATTGCGTTCGGGGTGGTGCATATTCTGCGAGAGGTCGAGGTGTTGACGTTGGATCGATGTAGGGGGCGATGTTCACACACGAAGGTCACCAAGCTGCCGGAGGGGGTGGTGTCTCAATTTGCACCATCTGCTTAAAAAAATTACCCTTTTATCTACACTTTTCCTCATTACTGTTTAGCACGGCGTACGATGAGGGGGGGGCATTTTATAATTCTACCAGCGCGGCGTTCAGGAAGACACATGGCTACCTCTCCTGGCTGTCTGCACAGGAGACAAAGCAGGTGCAGCTATGACGAGGGCTCCGTTCTGATCGTAATCCATCTGTCACCCTTCTAATTATGTCTCCGCTGTGAGCTCAGGACCCGGCTCGCACTGAGACGGGAAAGATGAGACGGAAAAGGGACAAGTGGGACTGGAATACATAACTCTGGTGTTCAATGACAACAAGATGCTGCTGCAGAGCAAAGAAAACCTGCAAGTTGGCATTAATGGACCTTCAGGTGCCGACTCCACCCCCCCCCCCCCGCGTCCACAGGCCCCATTAGTGGGACACCGGGCTGCTGTTTTGATAGGTAACTTCACGCTCGGCCGCACCTTATGCGATAAGTGGGTGCAGCTGTGTGTTAGTTAGCCGGGAGGACTCCAGCAAATCGGATTGTGATGACTAGTGCCCCCCCCCCCCCCCATTAATTAGCCGACCTTACGAGCAGCTCTGGGACCTGTGCGAATGCTTTTAGCGCGAGCGTCTGTGTAGTGCATCGTGATGGAGGAGGCTTCACCCACAGGCTTTGTGAATGACTCACGGCACCCCCTGCCCCCCCCCCCCCCCCAACACAACACGATACGACATGTCTGCTTGACAATGGACAGATGACCAGAGCACCCGACCATTCATCGGCCAAAACAAAAGACAAAAGAAGCCAGTGTATGAAGAGCGCATCAGCTCCAGGAAGTGATGTATGGTAACATTTCACAATAAAATACCACACGAACGAGGACGCATGGACTTAATCATATGATCATCACTCAGAACCTGACCGCTGCTTCCTGTGAAGAACACAGGTTGGACGATATTATTTTTGAAGCGTGATGGCGATCCTCAAAGTAAGAGAACTAACGTTCGAGCCATCGCGAAATCGCGGCCACATGACTGCGTGCATTCCCGCAGTGGCGTTTGGGATTCAGCTCCAGGACTTTTATGTTGTAGAACAAAACATTCAAATCTCTTCAGCTCAATTCAGGCGTCTGACCTAAATCCCATTAAAAAGAAACAGGAACTTGCAAAGAAAAATGCAGACTAATTTATTTTTACGACTCCAGAACTCTGAACTAGTTACAAACAAACAAGCAAGGAAAGAACCAGTAACTAAATAATGTGAAATATAAATAGATGTAATTAACTAAATTACAGTCATGGTTTTCATGTGAATCACACACTGATGTTTCTTTACAGGATTTATTTATTCATTTTCTCAGTTTTCATGGACAAAAAAACTGCCCTGTGACAAACATCGGGACATTTAGTGAACACGATGTGCCGAAGGGTTTGGATCTACGATTAGCCACCCGCCGGGTTTCCCACATATTTCCATCTGTGGTTCTGGCAGCTGGGACTGGGTCATGAGTCACGATGGATCCACATTCCGGCTCAACCCCGATGTTCAAAAGCGATAAATGAAAACATCGACGCACGTGTCCCAGGATGTGTGGACACACGACGTCGTCCCGGCGCCACGGCGCGTCACGTTGATCGATGTCGCTGCTCGTCCTCCTCCAACCGACGCCAGCGCTGCTCCAGTTGCAAAGAACATATTTTCAGCTCATTACCGCACGCAGCTGCTGGCGAGGGCCGCGGTGGAGGACAGGCCGACTTATTTCAGACAAGTGCCCCTGCACACACACACACACACACATTTAGTGTTTGCTTTGCTGTGTGCTCATGAATAACAATAAATCCTGTGTGACCCTCCCTAGAATCGTCGCTCGTGGTCATCACCCCCCCCCCCCACCCTTTTGGCCACGTGCAGGCCTCTAGGAGCGTGACAGTAATCCCCGTGGGTTTGTGCCCCCCCCCCCCAGCATCCCTAGAGTCTCTCGGCCACGCTCCATCTCCCTTCTGGGCTCCCTGCGGCCCGGTGGTCCCATGGTAGCACCTCGGCTTAAACCTCGGGTCACAAAAGCTACCCCCCCCCAGCTGATCTCAGAGAGAGAGAGAACACTGGGTTTGTTCTGGAGCCACTTGAGTGGCGGTCCAGCGGGGAGGGGGGAGAGGGGGTCCCTAAGTGACCCCCTCCCATTGACGGATCACTGCTCAGAGTGGACCAAGCACATTGGAGGTCTGATGGAGGAATGACTGCGTATTGTAGAGTTTAATGTCGACACACAAGGAACAGTACGGGGAGGCTGAGGGGGGGGCAGGGGGGGGGGGGCCTCGGGATTCATTTGCCACACATCACGTTCTGTTACACGGCTTCAGACAACTTGTCATATTCATATCACAGCTGCAATGGGCGTTTTATATCCTTCACATTTCTTCCACCTTTCAGCTCACTTTAAGCCCCCCCTCACCCCCCCTCCCCCTTCCTCCTTTGAAATGCCTCCCTTTTTTTTGGCTTTAAAGCTGAAAATCAAATCTATAAATCAAAGGCAATGGAGAGAGACACTGGGACTGAAGGACGTTTAAATCCTTTCGGAGTGAAATAAACAGGGAGCGCTAATGGAGCTGGAGATGGAGGCAGCGCCTCCTTTCAGGGGATTGGAGCCAGGTGTATTTCTTAATGCTTTCTCCTGCTTTATATTCCGCTCTGTTGGGAACGGATCGTCATCTCCCTCATTAATTTCCATGAAAAAAAGGGAAAGGAATTATGGAGAAACGCTAGAAAATGCCAAACACTTCCACCTGAATCCTTCTGGAGATTTATTTTGTCACACTGAAAGAAGTCGACGCGCTCGACGTACAGGAAGCGTGCGACTAGACGAGGGGTGGGGGGGGGGGTGGGGGGTTTGACACCAGTCCAGCACGGAGGACATCAGCCAATGAGGCGGGCGGGACTAACCTTTGAGGGCCCAAACCCGTGACGGCCTCCGGCTCGGCTGTTAAAAATAGAGGATGATGTATATTGAACCCTGTGCAATGTCGACTAAATTTAGTGCCTGTTCAGTTTGTTCGTCCTTCTTTATCGCATCGTCACCTTTAAAAGTGGCCGCTGAGGTCAAGCCCTGAGTCAGGGTTTAAAAGTATCTGATCCATCTGAATGAAAGCGTCGCATGCATTATTATTAAGACTTCATACCTCTGCGTCTCAGGGAGTCCTGCGAGTTATGTTCACCCCCTCAGAAGAAGTTCCCCTGAAGGACACTGATGAAATGCGGGAGGCTCGTTGTTTGCGAGGCGAGGAAGCCGCTAAGAGAGGAGACATTACGAGCGCTGTAAGTGACTGATAATGAGAGGCGATCGCGCTCCGATCAGCGATCAGCGAGCCGGAGATGGCTCCACGTCGGTCCGCTGGGGTTCAACATCCATTTGGGCCACGGTTTCCTAATCAAAGACGAGACCCAGGAGCCCCGGCTGCGCTCAAATACAATTAGATTTACTGCTCGGGGTCTGTGGATCGATGCCTTTTCTGGGGGGGGGGGGGGGGGGTTTCCTCCCCGTCGCGTCGAGCTGACGTGTGAAGGAGAAACCCGAAACTCAAACATAATCACATCAAAACGTCCCGTTGTATGAGAAACGACACGTCGGGTCCCTTTGCTTTTTTCTCGTCCAATAAAGTTATAAATCACAGAGGAGGAGGAGTGGAGGCGCACAATGGACCACAGGCCTCAAGTCCATAAATCGCAGCATCAATTATTAACCCAAATCTGTTTTAATGTGCCAAAAGAAAAGCTCCTGGGAGGGTGGGGTGGGGGGGGGGGGGGTCTAATGCAGGCGGCAGGAAACAAGGAGACCGGAGTCGGTATCCTTCTAGTGTCGGGGGGGGGGGGGGCGAGAGTGCAGGAAAGGGTCACACCCGGAGCGCAGTCCTGTTAGACATTAGGGGTGTGGTGGGGGGGGGGGGGCACACCCATCCGGATGAGCAGCTAAATAATGGAGATTTCCACTCACTTCAGAGTGGAAATATGCGGGAGTGTTGCGGACATAATTGATGAAGGCCTCGGAGACGCGAGGTTGAGGGAGGGAGAGGGACGGGTACAGCAGGAGCACCCCCCCCCCCCCACCACCACGCCCAGATGCTTTTAGTACAAAAGAGATGGAGATGCAGATGAAAAGGAGAGCGCTACGAGAGTCATATTCAGCGCTTCAGGAAAAATTTAAGTTGAGGCCCCCGATGAAATTTTCCTCGCTTCCAACTATTTGTTATTTAATTATTCATGTTTTCTGAAGAAAAAAAAAAAAAAAGGGGCAAGTCCTAATTTTGAAAAGTGGATGCTTGCCAGTAAACAGCTCCGTGTACATGATCAAAAACATTCCCATCCGTTTGATTTGCCCACTTTCAAACACTGATGGGGCAGATCGCAGCCAGCCGATGGTGGAGGTTCTCATTTATTTAAGCGATCGGCTTTATTTCGCCGGGGAGCCTCTCCAGCGTGCGCTCAGATCTCTCCCTTCATCTGACAGCAGGGCACGAGACACCGAAGCCGTCTCATTAGGGCTTAACTCTCCTCGGCTCAGGCCTTCACACTGACAAAGACGGAGGGAGGGGCCGTAAACAGCGGCAGAGATAAATATCTGCTGTCACTTTCAACGCAACTCACTTGTCTGAGACTCGGCTTTACGGCGCATTGAAAAAAGAAAAAAGAAAAAAACGATTGAGAAAAAGGGAAAAGGAGGCCGGAGCGGAGCACCCATTGACTGCTGCTAAATCTCTATCAGGTTACAGGTAATAGATGCACTCTATAAAATAGCTCATATTACCGGGGAGTGAATTGAAGCGGAACACACTTCAGCACCAAATAGTGAATAACGAGCATAATTCCATGAAAGCACACACACACACACACACACACACACACACACACACACACACACACACACACACACACACACACACACACACACACACACACACACACACACACACACACACACACACACACACACACACACACACACACACACACACACACACACACACACACACAGGCATCGATGGAGGTAAAAAGCCAAACGAGCCGCCATCACAGGATGTCGGCTTCGGTTTCTTCCAGATGTCCTCGTCTTGAAGTGGCCTCTTCAGACCAGTAAGGGGAGGCCGGCCTGGGAGTCAGATGAGGTCGTGTGGTTTTGAGGAGGTGGGGGGGGGGGGGGGGGGTCCCATAGAAGTGCATGAGAAGATGACTTGATTTATTCCCTCAGTAAACATGAGAGGTTCATTTAGTAAATGACACGAAGCGGCGGGTGCTTTAGGGCGGGGCCACACGCTGAGTGACACTGCTGCTACCAGGCAGGACGCGGTGTCTCTAATGAGGTAACTTCTGTTAAATCCAAGAGTTATCAAAAACGACCACGCCCACAAACTAATGAGACAGCACGGCAATGATAAAAATAAAAGAGGCCAAACTTGAATCAAATAAGAACACAATGCTGCAGGATAACGGAATCCTTAGACATGAACTTCTTTGATAAATCCAGCCTGTTGAGTCGGGCCTCCAGAGGCGGCATTACGCAGCATTATGTATGATCCAGTCTTATTGGATTATTACTGATGCATTAGGCAGGATTTCACTGTTGTAGTTGGTCGAGGTGGAGCTAATCCTTTCCATTCTGTTGAGTAGTCAAACGTCTAGAACTGCATCACGTTTCACAATGTTTCGTAAAAAGCTGCATCAGTAAAGCAAACTAAATCTGTATATATATATATATATATATATAGATATAGATGAAGTGGAGTAAGGGCGGGGTTCATAATCTTTTACAAACGCCCTTCCATGACCTGATCAACACCTGACATCGTCCCTCTTTAATCCATTAAACATTTGCACTGCGTTCCCCCACTTTGGCTTTCCTCCCACGGTGTGCAGCACGGGAGGATTAAGGACTGTGAATTAGCCAGAGGTGAAAGTGTGACTTATGATGTGAATCGGAGATAAACCAGCAGCCTGTGGCTTGTTTTCCTGCCTTTATATTCAGCGTATGCTGTGAAACGCTCTTCAGACTCCCAAATAAAGGGCCCCAGTCACCCGGGAGGGTTTCTTTCTTTGTGCGACCCATTTGAACATTGTTGCATTTTTTTAAACTGTTGTTTTATTGTCATGAAGACATTCACACAGAATGTGAATATTACACGGTGATAAAGAAACAATTTGAATTCAGAACAAAAAGGTGGATTTTTCCAAGCTGCACTGTAAGTGAAGCCATAAACCAACAGACACATTCAGGAGGTGTTGTTCAGGGTTTTCAGGGTCAAGTCCACTCTTAAAAACAAAAGGCAAACCTTTCAACCTGGCTAAAGGCAGCACATACCTTTCACAATAAAAGCCTGATAACCGGATAACTGTTTACCACAGAGGACTTTAAGTCAAAGATAACTCAATAGAAGAGGCTGCACGATGCTGCTCTGTGTGCATTAGAAACAGTGTGAGGAATCTTAATGTCAAACACTGGTTTTGAGGACTTTGAATCGTCGTCTGTGGCAGTGAATGAACGCTGTGCTTTTAGTTTCCCTGTTAATGCAGAATAAAAGCACACTGGGGGCTGTATGTTACATTAGTTACCCTTCATTGAGCAGACATGCGGGGGGGGGGAACTCAAAAACGTTGTATGGATCATGTGCGAGTCGTAATATATTATTTCTAATAAGGACCTATCCGATGGGGATAATGTGGCAAACATATCAATAACTGCGGTACGTTAAAACACTTTCTAGGTTACCTGAAGGCTGCCTGGCTGCTGCTTTGTCCTCTTACCTCTTTTAAATAAATCAGCAGGAGCCTTTCAATGAACCATTTGACCACTTACTTTCTGAGACAAAAAGCCGCATAAATCAATTTGTCGCCACTTTATTAACATTTAAAACGCCAGACTTCTATTTTTCCACATAAAAGGGGACATTTAGCCGGAGACATGTGGTGACATTTACATTGAGCGACTGGTGACCGTGTGCAGTATTAACGACGAATTCACTGCAGGGAAGGCACTTTAACGTGGGGGGGGTCAAAACATTGGACACAATCTGTTCCGTAAGTGTCCCACCAGGGACAACAACACAGTGGACCATGGCCCACTTCATCCCGACTGACTGCACAGGCAGCGAACCCGAACCCACTACGAGGCGTCCTCGCAAAAACAGATCATCTTGGAGACACAGGAGCAGCAAACCCCATTTCAGGTTGACGCTGACAGCTTCCCCCGGAGAGGGGAGCGGGGGGGCGGGGGGCACGGAGCAGGTGGACAACCAGGGTGACAGACTGGAGCCGGAATGAAAAGCAGACGAAAGAAAGCACCCAGAGACTGAGGGCAAAGGCCAGCAGGACCCAGCGGAGACCCACAAACGACAAGCGGCATGTTTGATTCGCCCACTTTCACATCCCTCATCGGCCCAGACATCTAACAACCTCCTGCCCCCGCCCCCGCCGACCCCAGAGGAGTCTTTGCCGGACTCGAGATTCGATTACGATTCACCTGTCAACATTTCTCCCTGCCCGTAGCACTGCACCAAGAGTTAATACGGGCACAACTGACAGTAATCTGGACTCCTTTTCTTATTTTAATCCATAGTAATCAGACTACAATAGATTCATAAAAGGCTGCCTATTTGATAAGTGTCTGTGTGCCCCACTTTAATGCATCAACGTGACAAGAACAACACATCAATCCTTCATATGCAGTGCATCCACACTACAAGAAGTGGACAGAGTCATGACCCCACCCGGAAGCATCCGCTGCTTCATGGTCTGTTTGACTCTAAATGGACCATCAGTCACTAAATGAACATTATGCTGCATTGAAGAAGACTTGAAACTAGAGACTGAGACCATAAACTCATGTTTACAATGTTTACTGAGGGAATAAATCAAGAGAGAAGTAGAGTCATCTTCTCATAGACGTCTATGGGAGCAGAGGAGTCGCCCCCTGCTGGTCACTACACAGAAGTAGAGTCATTTCCTCATAGACATCTATGGGAGCAGAGGAGTCGCTCCCTGCTGGTCACTACACAGAATGCAGCTTGAAGGCACTTTTGCATTGGCTTCACTCTGCAGAGCCGGCTTCCTATACAGCAGCGGTATTCCACTAAAATGTGAAGAGTTCCAGTTAGAGAAGCGAAGGTCCGGAAGATCATAATGTGACTACTTTGTGATTAAATAGTAAAACCGTAAGATCCTAAAACGCTCTTGACAATATTTATTGTCACGCAAAAAAGAACTGAACATACATGGGTGACTGCAAATATAAATAATGTTCTCTCAATTAACTAAACAAAAGTAAATTTCTGCATTTTCAAAAAAAGCGCTTCAATTCAGAAAAAAGTAACTGGAAGATCGCAGCTTGAATTTCCGCTTTTCTGCTTCACATTTGGGCTTGACAGTCACAGCAAATTATAAAAAATGAATCTAAACACATTTTAACAATTAAACAGTTTAATAAAAATACATCTACGTCCCACTTTTCTGGTAAGTGGGAGAATTATAATCTAGTTTCTCCTGCCAGGACTTTAAACGTGTACCTGAATGCATCAGGGCTGTTCTCCTCACGTGGAGGAGCTCATTGAGCCTCATGATGGTTTCAACGGGTTCTGAGCACATGAGACACTGGTTTAGTGCTGCAGTGGGAAGTATGAACAGAAACCAGTCCGTCCATTACGGATTAAATGCTCTACTTTCACTGTCCACTTTTCTCTTTTTGGAGAGCGCCATTTGTTCCTCATTTGTCTGTTTTTTGTCCTCCTACCGTCTTTTTATATGTAATTTGCTGCCACCTCTCTGGTCTGTCCGCAGCACTGAGACGATGTCGTCGTCCTGCCTGGAATGCAAAGACTTGATTGGTTGAGTGGTGTCACATGGGATGGTTTAACTCGAATGCTATTGGTCTGTGCTTTGAGCCACTACCGTAAAGACGACCAAAGCTGAGCAAAAAAGTCACGTTTGAATCACAATCGTGTTTCTTGAGCTTTTGGTCCGGATGTGAAGGCTTCTGGGTCCGGATTCGGGCCGCTGCCCTCCAGTGAGTGACTTCTGCTAAAGAGAGTCTTTGATCAAAATCCACTTACTACTGCTGATGTGTTCCGTAATATAACAATAAGGGATGGCGTACACATATTGATCTGCAAATAAAATAAAAGATCCAGCAATATGTTTCTCCCTGCAACACTGGCTTAGTTCCTGCTTTTTGGGCAATCGGACAACTTGAATTAGGATCAATGTGATTTAATTAAAACTTCATCTTTACGTTGTGCAGGGCGTTTTGTTCCCCGGGATACGCCGACTTAAGTCTCCCTCTGGGTAAATTAAGATTGCCTGCCTCTCATAAATGCGGTGCGTCGGAATCTTTATTTCCCAGCAAAGCAATGTGTAAATGCCCATATGCTGCCAAAAAGCCTTTGCAACACCGAAGGGAAGAAAAAAAAGAAAAAGAAAAGATCTGGAGAATCCCCCAACCTGCACACAAACATCTCCTCCCTCTGAATGCACCACGCGCCAGTGGAAGCAGCATAATGGTCCCATAATCTCACCGCTTTTAAAAAAGCCAATGTGAGCACACTCTCTCCCGAAAAGCAGTAAGCCACTTTGTTTGTTGAAAACTCGCCAAGTGGCAAAAAAGCAGCTGCTATCTCTGCAGTCTCAAGGGGCTAGTTAATTTTAGAAAGATAATCTCCCCGCAGTATGCAAAGGGGATTAAGACGTTAAAAGTCCCAGCATGGGGAGACGTAAGCCTGTGTAGCCGTGGACTGCGGGAGGCATCCAGTGCATTTCAGGAACAGAGGAGCGTGTGATTCATCAGGCTCATCAGCATGCAGAGCAGGAAAAACAAACACCAGTTGTTCGATGACGCGTCGGTGCAAATTTGCCACCGCCCCTCGGTCTGCGAGCCGCGATAAAGACGCCCGTGATGACTGCGGTTCATCTTGGGCTATTAGCATTGTCTCCCACGGCTGGATTGCATACTCCCTCCAGAGATTACCTGCAGGAGAGGAAAGCCACACCGGAGCAGTCTATGGCTTAATCAACCTCATTTGCATATGCAGGATAAAAAAAAAAATCCTCATCAGGGGGGAGGTTCTCCACCTGAGGCCCTTTCTTGTCCTTCTATTAGACGCTCCCTCGACAATGTTCACCTTGCCGGGGAGGGGGTGCGTGCAGGGGGGCAGGATGTTGGGATTCAGTGTAACGAATAAAAAGCACTAAGCCGCATTGTCGGGGCAGGAAGAGCAGACTGTTTCTGGGGTTCTGGAGGTCCACCAAACAGTTTAGCAGGAAATGGGTTGAAAAGGCTCAGCCTAACCCGGCTCGCTCACCGGGAGGAGGGGGAGTTGGGGGGGGGGGCTTTACAGAGGCCTGCTGCTTCAATGCAACTCGGAGCGTGCAGGACCCCAACGACATCAAATCTAAGCAAACACTACCTGAAGCAGCGTGAGCGCGGAGCAGCCCCCCCCCCTCTGTTGGAGGGATTTGTGTCATATTAGAGGGATGCCGAGCTGAAAAGAAGCAGGCTTTCAAAACGGCTCTGCGTGGTGGGGGGGGGGGGGGCGCCAGCGTGAGAAGGAGATGACAGAAAATCAGCACCCAAAGAACCACCCAGAATGTCCCCATGGTAATGTCTACCTCGGGGAGGAGGGAGGCGGGGGGCAGAGGGGGGGCCTGTTTGGCCGCCTTCTTCTTGAGAATCTGAATGTGTTCAGAGGCCATCGAATGGATTCCAGACCTATTATCAACACAGAGGCCTGTCGTTCACGCCACGTTTCTATGGAGTCAGCCGCAACCGACGAATCCCACGGCTCAAGGGAGCTGAGGTGGGTTTTCTCTTCTTCTTTTTCCTAAAGGCGGGGGCCAGGTCCGTTTTTTTACCGGTGTTTCAGCTGGGTAGTAAAGTGATTGGTTTACAGACAGACTTAAACAGCTCACAGCGCTGGCAGGAAAAGGAACAGATGTTGCTACTTTCTTTTTCTGCTCCATTTTTTCTTTATTTTCACGGCTCTGACTGCGGCGCCGCATGTCGGGCGGGTTTGGGCTCGTCTGCCGGTGAGAAGGAGAGAAAGGCGACGGGAGATGCAACTAGTATTGTTCAGCTCGGGAAAGACAGCACTGGCCAGAGTCTCGCCAACTCAGATTTATGATCCACCCCCCCCCCCCCGGGGGCCACAGAAATGCGAGGGGCCCGGGATGCACCCAGGCTGCGACCTTGCTGAGCTAAATGTCCGTCGCCTCGTCATTCAAAGGGGGCCATGGCTATTGACATCGGGCTGGAGGGGATGCGGTTTACTCGCACAGGACACAGTCTGGGGGCGGAGGGACTGTCTGTAAAGTCTGTCCGGGAGCCACACAGTGTGAATATGCAGCATCCAGCACGCCGCTTGTTAAGAAGACTGAGGAACCTGAGAACAGGTCTGGTTTCCAGCGGAGGAAAGTATTCCATATCAACAGCAGCCTCCTCGCGGCTGCACGTTAGCTCCGTGTTCAGCTACAAGGCGCCAGGGTTCCTGGTGAATGTCCACTGACGTCTAGGGTGGACGGCGTCTGCAACGGTCAGGCCAGGAAATAGGAAAAGAAAGCGATCCACCGGTACTCACCAACAGAGAGAGAGACAGAGACCGACAGAAAGAGAGAGACAGACAGAGACAGACCTAAAGAGAGAGACAGACCGACAGAGACACAGACCTAAAGAGAGAGACAGACCGACAGAGACACAGACCTAAAGAGAGAGACAGACCGACAGAGACACAGACCTAAAGAGAGAGACAGACCGACAGAAAGAGAGAGACAGACCGACAGAGACACAGACCTAAAGAGAGAGACAGACCGACAGAAAGAGAGAGACAGACCGACAGAGACACAGACCTAAAGAGAGAGACAGACCGACAGAAAGAGAGAGACAGACCGACAGAGACACAGACCTAAAGAGAGAGACAGACCGACAGAAAGAGAGAGACAGACCGACAGAGACACAGACCTAAAGAGAGAGACAGACCGACAGAAAGAGAGAGACAGACCGACAGAGACACAGACCTAAAGAGAGAGACAGACCGACAGAAAGAGAGAGACAGACAGAGACAGACCTAAAGAGAGAGACAGACCGACAGAGACACAGACAGAGATAAGGAAACAATTAAAACATGGCGGCGTGGGCCAAATTCAGCCAGACTGCACTGACAGATGGGCTCCTCCTCTCCTGTTTTGATTCTATTCAAACCCAACGACCATCCTGTTTATGGCTTGGAGTTAATTTTGTTATTTTTATTTGTTATAACTTCTGCACAATAAAGCGAAAGAACACCCCGCAAGGCCAAACTCTCCAGTTTCTTATCTCTCATTAGCTCTGGCCTGTGATAAGACTAGGGGGGGGGGGGGGGGGGCTTTGCAGAGAGGGGGGTGGGTGGGGGGGGTGAGATAATCTATTGAAATATGCTTTCATTTTGGATAGACTTTATCAGCAAAGCAATTTAAAATGTGGGATAATGAAATACACTGTGAATCCCCCGGAGTGCCCTTGTACTGCTGCGTACGTATCAGGTAATCGTTGTGTAATCGCACATCCAGAGCAGCACGGCGAGGGGAGGGGGGGGGGGGACTGGGGCCAGCTGTAGTCGGCCGGTCCCCCCCTCGATATATGATGATCCGAGCAATAAAAAGTGAAGCCTCCGGTCCTCGTGGCCTTGTAGCCACAAAAAAAATGAAAGCAAAAGGAAGAAAAGTAGACGTGTTGCACCTGGTGCACCGCCTGCACCTTACTGAAAAAAACCCCATAATGATGTTTGGTGAGCCTAATGGTCGCCTTCTGTAGGCTACAATCGGTCTCACTCAATCCCCCCCCCCCCCCGAATCCCCACAACCTATTTTTCTCTCACAGCGAGGGACACGGTGGTGTTTACAACCCAGAGAGTTGCTGCGGGGCGACCCGTCCGCTCATTGCGTGTTCATTCCGCTCCATTATCCTTGGGGTTCAGCCGCCGGACAGACACCCCCCGGGGGAGGGGGGGGGGGGGGGGGGGGGGGGGATCCTGCTCAAGAGAGATGGTAATGCCATCCCCACCATTAAAAATCAAAAAGATAAATAAACGGCCACCATTACAAGCCCCCCCTTACTCCTTTATATTCAAACATTGTGCGTGCGGAGCGACCCTCTGACATGAAGGTGTAATGATCCGATCTGCCTGTGAGGAACATTTCCGTTTCAGGTTGTGATGGAGGCGTCTGAAGCTTCCTCTCATCCTCGGGGCGGGGGGGGGTGGCCATGTCGGCGGCTAAATTGAAACACATTTGCATTAATGAACAGAAATAACTTTTTTTTTTTCTTGATTAATAATGGAGCAGAAGATGGCGTTATTGAGCCACACATCACCCAGACGGTGGAAAGGTCAGTGAGGTCATTGTGTAATTAACAATTTTGAAACAGTCTAATGAGACTCGTTTTCTGAGGCTCCCTCTGAACACACCTCCTCCGTTAGCTAATTGTCACAATATGAAGATCCATTTCCACAGTTTGAAGAGGCGAACGTGCCAAATTAAACTCTTTCCCGCTTACAGAACTCAATACTGCAGTGGGTACCACAGTGACGTGGTACCTTCTTGCATTTCCGTCGGCTGTTATTTTAAACTTCTACTGGAACAAACATGTCGTTAACAGAGTGTAACCGAGTAGAGAAGATGAAAATGAGTAAAGTCCATAGCCATTCACTTTTATGTGTTGTGCACAGCATGGAATTAAAAACTATATTTTGGAGAGCTTCGGCACATCATCCTCGGAACAGAAATCGCATTTTCCATCCTGTGCAGTGAAGTGTCACACAAAGTCTGTGTGTGTGTGTGTGTCGGGGGGGGGGGGGGGAATTTCCACAAAATTGGGAATGGTTCCAGGAGACCAACTCTCCATTTTGCAAGCTTCAGCACTCAATGGCTCCATGATTAAAGCCAGTCTATTTCATTGATTGAAAAGGGGGGAAAGAAAAACCCAGAATCCTTTTCTGCTCCTTCCGTCTGCGCTTCTCCGTCTGTGAAAGTGGAGGAAAAAAAAAAAAAAAAAGAGCCTCCCTTGACCATGTCCAGGCAATTAAAGGCGGAGCGGGCGTCTCCTGTTGCACTGGCAGGCTGCGGCCATGCTCTGTTACCTCCTCTCATCAGCCGGGGAAAGTATCGCCGCTTGTAGCTCCGGAGAAGCCGCCCCGCGGGTTAAATTAAGTTACCTGTTCAGAGATGGTTTCATTTTCCTCGGATGGCCCCAGAGATCCTTGATGGAAGCGCTAACTGCTCGCCGCCCCCCCTCGCGTCCCGAGGCGTCTCGGTCCTGATGGCGTGGCTCGGGTGGGAAAAGACAGCTGGCTGCAGGAGCCGTCACTCGAGGGGGGGGGAGATGTCTCGATAGGGTCCAGCCGGATGAAACACACAACGCAGAAGAACACACGGTCTTCTTTATCTTTGTGTCCTCATGTCTCTGCCTCACGTAGATGCTTCAGGAAGCTAAACGACAGCAACTTTGTCCAAGTTGCGCTTTCATCTTTACTCGTTCTTAAAAAAGAGGGGAACTAGGTCTCTGAGTAGTGTGATAATGACCCAATGTACGGCTGATATTAATACAAAATCACTCCATCGTTTACATTAATCTGCATTGATTGGACAGAATGCTTTTTTCTAAGATACGTCAATCTACCAGTGATCTGGAAAGGTAAGAGGAGAGAGGCTGGGCTCATGTCTGCCTCTGTTGATGACCAAAGGGCAGGAGATGAAAAGTGTGTGTATGGATATATATTTACACACACACACACACACACGATGCTGGGAGATAACAGTCAAGAGGATAAACGAAAATGAGAGGGGAGGATGAGAGGAGACATGAAGCAAAGGAAAGAAATGAGGATTTAGTGTGAAAAAAAAGACAAAGATGAGAGCAGGGGAGTGAAAGCGAGGGACGACAAACAAAAAAAGGGGGAAAGAAAGAAGCAGACGATGAGAAGATAACTGATAAAAGAGCAGGAGGAAGAGCAGACAGCCTGCCCCCCCACCGGCACGTCACACAATCGACTGTGCTCTAGCCCATTATGTTTTATAGCACATTGCTGATAGCACACAAGTCAGTAGTGATCTCATTTCACAAGCCATATCCTTTGGTAATGTGAACACAAAGGGGAGAAGCGCGGCCATTAGCGGTGTCCAGCTCTCATCCACTGCTACTCACGCCTGATTGGCTTCCACAGTGGGAAGCGAGGAGGGGTAAACAGCGAGCAATTATCTTAACTGGCGTGAGCCCTAATTGAAATCCGCTAACAATCAGCGCGGGTGGTGACCAGAGGCCGAGGAGGCGCTGGTACCCAGAGTCCTCTCTCCTGGGTTCCGCCTTACAATCAAGAGTTCTGTGTGTGATCGGCTGCACCTCGGCCTTCTGGGAACTCTACTGGGAGCTCCACTGGGAACTCTACTGGGAACTCTACTGGGAGCTCCACTGGGAACTCCACTGGCAGCTTGATGAGTAGCAGCAAGTGAGGGGGGTTCAATTATTCATTAGCATATGTCAACTCGTGTGTTCTTTTTCCATCATTACTTTGTAAATAAATTATTCATGATCAGCTCTATTATCTCAGTTTTCCTTCAAATGCATTTGTCTTATATTCGTTTATGTAACCCGAGTGATAGTGACAGGGGAGAGGAAAGAGCCCCCCCCCCCCTCTCCCACACCACTAGATGGTGTGCTTGTCTCTTCACACTTTCATCACACTGCATCCACCGGACGGGATGAGTGGAGAGAAGCTCAAATGATGTCTTCCAGCATTATGCAACATATAGAAAGAAGCACCCTTTCTCTCTGGGTTTTGGAGGGGGGCAGGTCCTCAAAACAAGCAAACCATCCCTCCATGGCCAAGAGAGTCCTACGAATCTTCATACAGGCTCTAACTCGTTCATATTTGAGAGTCTGTCTGCTGCATAATACACTCTAGTCATTACAGGTCCTGCATAATCAGATTTCCTAACATCAGGAACATTATATTTTATTCATTTGATATCATCCCAAGTCGCCACACAGGCCTGTGCTATCTGTACACCAGCGACATCCTCTGTTCCCCGACTCGGACCTGACGCAGAAGAACAACTCTTCAATGGGGATAAAATGAGAAATTTGTGGCAGATAACCGAGAAATCCTTCTCCTCGAATGAGCGTGACATTATGGATGTCATGTGTACTGTATTAAATGACTTACAAGATATACATGTTTTATTCATAATACAGAAATTATTCTACTGTCTAATGCTTTTCTGCTTCAATTCCTAACACATGCCATGCAAACACAGAGCTGTTGAAAGGCACAACAAACACTTTGGGGGGGGGGGGGGGTTATGTTGAGTTCTTCAGTGCATGCCCTGTTCAATAATTAACAAAGAGCTTGTTGTTTATTTCCCTTTCTTGTGTTTCACGCCTCGTTGCTGAAGGAAGACGTGGAGCTGTTGGAACTCTGCTAATATGCATTTCGTTAATGGATCAGAGCCGAACATTATTTAGGGGTAGCGGAGGAAGTAGAAGAAATCCAGAACTTAAACTTAAATCATTCCTCTTCTTCCATCTGAGAATACGAAGCTTCATATTATCGACCCAGAGCGAGCGGCGAGATAAGAGCCCTGCGGTTCCTTTGCTCTCCTTCCGCTCCGCAGCAGATGGGAAAGAGAAAATCACTTTTCTACTTGGGGTCAGAGTTTAAGCGTCGAGGGCCACTCTGAGCCCGGCCCATTGGACAGCCCTATGTTGCATATCTAATCAAATGCACACAGAAGGAGGAGGCGGGGTTTGCTCAGCAGCTGGATACGGAGACGCTGATTGGATTAGAGGGTTTTGCCCAACAGCAGGCCGGACAACGGGAACAAGCAGAGCGATTAAGAGGAGATGGAGAAGTGTTCAAAATGCGTCGAGTCGTTTGGGTACGTGGACCAAACGCTGCGTGGGGAGAGGCGACCAGCAGGGACCAGCAAAAATAATTGTCATGCACACAAAACTGAACGGAATCCAGCAGAGAGAAGGCGCCGCGTCGTCTTCACGCTTCGATTCCACAGAACCCCGGAGACAATGAGAAAATAAAGGATCGCACGAGAGAGTCAACACCAAAAATATAGAAAAGTTCAAGTGTGTCACTATTGTGTTGACAGCTGCACAACAAGGGTCCAATTGAGAAAATAAATTATTTAAAAAAAGAAAAAATGATGTCACGCCAGGACGTCAATGTGCATTTTTACACGCCGAGCAGTGAATCTGCTGTTAAGCCTCACATTAAAAGTTTAGTGAAATATAATAATAATAAGATACAGTATTGTTGAGGGAGGGGTGGGACAGAGAGAGGGACAGGCGGCATTACTTAATGATGAGAGGAGGGGGAGGGGGGACACAAGGCTGGTCTCTAAATGACACTGAGCGGGAGGAGCAGAGGGAGGGGATTGTGGGAGATTAACAGGGCACCGAGGGATGTTCGCCGAGCGGCGCTCTCATCCGAGGGATTGAGGAGGAAGCCGGTCGGGCATCGATGTCTCCGGTGGACCCGAGGAGGAGGTACGCATCGGGACGCATGGCGCCGCCGAGCAGTCGGCTTTGTGTGTTTGATGGGAGGGGTTTTTTTGGAGGGGGGATGGAAAGAATGAGATTGAGTAATCGAGCCAAAATGCTCACTCGTCTGGAAGAGGAATGAACTTTTTCCCTTTTCTTCCTTCGGATTCAAACAGATTTTACAAATCTGCGGCAAAAACCTTTGACCTGATCTCTGATAATGTTCATCTAAACAATACGATAATAGCAGAGAAGAAACTTAAAAAAAAAGGTGAGATGCTTCTCGTAATGTTTGAAAAGTGTGATTTGATTTTCAACTATTTTGATGATGAAATTATTCATTTTGAAGCATGTGTTATCAGATCAAAGAAAGATGATATGGGGTTAATCTGAGGAGCTTTTCTCTGCTATTCTCTGACTGATGGACTGATAATGAAATGATAATGAAGGATCTGTTGCAGGAACAAGTGTATTCTATCTGTAAACATAGAAACATCCCTACTCTGAGGTGGGCATTTGTGATTTAAAACCTGGAGAGAATTTGGTGGAGGACATCAGAAGCGCTCTTCCCCTCCTGCCGTGGAAGCAGAGGGCTCCTGCATGGCATTAACCTCATTACTATTAATCAGAGCAGCAGGTGGGTTGAAAAGAGCAGCGCTTCCCTACATCATTCCGTTTCCCATTTGCTTCTTATCTGAACCAGGGAGAGAGCCGGAGGCATTAGCAAACATTCAAGGATCTCACTTCCAGAAAAATGACCTCCGAACCATGTCCGGGCCCCCTGCTGGTCCTGCTCCTGGTCCTGGTCCCCCCCGGCGCCGAGGAGGCTTGTCCCTCCGTCTGCCTCTGTGTATCGGACACGGTGAGCTGCAGTTCCAGCGGTCTGACCAAGATGCCTCTCGCCCTGCCCTCCTTCTCCACCACCCTCGACCTCAGCCACAACTATTTCACCTGGCTTTATCCGGGCAGTTTCCAGGAGATGCCCAGACTGGAAAACCTCCGGATGGCTCACAACCAGCTGGCCTCGCTGGGCCAAGGGGTGTTTCGCAACGCCTCGGGCCTCCGCCACCTCGACCTGTCCTCCAACCGGCTGCAGCTGGTGGAGCAGCACTACTTCCAGGGGCTGTGGCGGCTGGAGGAGCTGCTGCTCTTCAACAATAAGATCGTGCAGGTGGAGGCCGGCACGCTGAGCGGCCTGAGCAGCCTGAAGAAGGCCTACTTCAGCATCAACGAGATCAGCAGATTCCCGTTTTCCTCCATCCGGGACCACAGCCACCCGTTCCTGGCCATGCTGGACCTCTCGTCCAACCGCATGAGCCGCCTGCCGTGGGAGGACGTGAAGGCTCTGCCCGGGCTGGTGCAGCGGGGCCTCTACCTCCACAACAACTCCCTGATCTGCGACTGCTCCATGTACAGCGTCTTCTGGCACTGGAACCTGAGGGGCTTCAGCTCGGTGAGGGACTTCGCCGACGAGCACACCTGCACCATCGAAGGGAGCCCGAGGGCCGCCCTTCGGTTCCTGCGGCGCACCCGCTTCTTCCGGAACTGCACGGTGGAGAAAGCCGTCTCGCTGCCGGTGACCGTGTATCTCTCGCATGTGGTGGTGACGGACGGCGCGAGGGTGCGCCTGGACTGCAAGATGTCCCTGAGGAGCCAGGCGCTCTCCTTCAGGTGGCTCTCGCCCAGCATGGGGACCATCACCAAGACCGCCATCGACGACAGCCTCGTCGAGCTGTTCCCCAACGGCACCTTGGACATCCGAGCGGCCAGGGTCAACGACTCGGGCATGTACGTGTGCACGGCGCTGGACGCCAAACGGGCGCTGAACGCCACCCGGGAGGTGAACGTGACGGTGCTGCTGCCCGGGCCCGAGTCCTTCAACACGGGCTACACCACTCTGACGGGCTGCTCCATCACCTTGGTCGGCGTTCTGGCGTACCTCTTCATGACCCCGTGCCGCTGCGGCTGCCACTGCTGCAGACATCCCGGGTCTCCTGCCGTCAGCATCGCGACCTACGACCCCGACGCCCTGACCCTCGCATCCGTTTTGACCCACCCCGTGAGAGAGCAGCACAGGATGCAGGCCAACAAACGCGTGGCGTTCATGGACGACGGGATGACAGACTGGGACCTTGAGAGCTGATGGGCATTTGGAGGGGGGAGGAGGGAGGGATGCGGGTGAGGTCTTTTCCTCCATCTTATTTTTATTTATTTTTTAGGTGAATGGCAAAGCAGAGAACATCATGTCTCTTTTCTGACAGCCAGCGGCAGTTGTAAAGAAGAAAAAAAAACAGCACTATCTCCCGCTCTGCTCTTCTCCGGGCCGGTAGCCGAAATGAAAGTTTCAACTTTGCTTTATTACCCTCAGTACATTGACATTGCTAAATCACAGCAGAGCTACTATCAGCCCTAAAAATCAGCTAATAACTCTGTGTACTCTAGCTTTTGCACTGGGGGCAGGGGGGGGGGGGGGGGGGTTTCCTCCGGGCATCAGAGCACGAATCCCGCTCACTTTTCACAGAAAGTGTTATACAAAGATTAAAAGCCCCGAAACAGGAGGGTTCAGCCTGCGTCTCCTGGTCGAGTTGAAGGGAACTAGAATCAGTGTGATTGAGATAACTCTTAATGTACGGCCCATATTTGTGTTGCTTAAACAAAACAACTCCTAAACCCCCCCACCACCCACGTTTGTTCTGCAGTTATATTTTTGAAGGCTATGGCTAATTTATTATGATCACATATATTAAAAACACAAATTAAGATACAAGAAAGGCACTAAGCGTTGGATTAGCAGAGGTCCATCGCTATGTTCAGCAAACATAAGAAAAAGAGAACGTTATCGAGCAGAGAACAGAGGCGCTTCCTGCTGTGATCCATCACGCATACTGTACATACAAACCTGCTGCCTTAATCTGGCAGACAAAAACAAAAACAACACCTCTTATCTGGCAAACAGCAAAGTACAGAAATCAGGAGCGTCAACAAGCAAGCAAACAAACAGGCAGCGGTCGGACCGCTCTTTAAAGACGGCGTCTCTTCTGATCAAACACGAGCAGAGCGCTCCGAGCGCCGGGGAACAAACGCGAGCGTTAAGTCTGAACTAAAGTGACAAGTGCCCCCCCCTACCAATCACTTGTTATGTCTTTATTTATCTACGTATTTGTCTTAATGCAGCGGAACACAGCTCCAATGACAGAATCCCACACCGCAACGCTGGAGATGAAAGGTGCAGAAGAAGCACACGCACATTACTGCGTGGGACTGAAACACAGCGAGTCCGTGACCCGAGAGACAAAGACAGGGATTCAAAAGCAGATGGGACCAAACGGGGCCTCGGAGGAAGCGAATCAATCAATTCCAACGCAGCGTTTTGAGATTGTACTTTAATCTCGCATACAACGGACTGGACTACAGATTGGGCTGGGATTGAATGGGATTAGATGTAATCCCTCATTTGATTTCGAAGAGAAATGGTCAGTGACGGTGCGTCCCACACAAGGAGAGCGAGTCGTCTGTGGGGGGGTGGGGGTGGTTTGATACTCTGAATCTTTTGTTGAAACTCGAGGCCCCAGATGTGCAACTGGAATGCTACAGCAAGGACAGAGAGGAGGAAACCTGAAATCCAGATGTGAGGCAGAGCGTGAAACTGGGACGCGGTCGCTCTCGACGCCTCCGCATCGCTCAAGGATTATGCGACACGCCACCAGGTGCGAGATGTTACATCTTGTATAAGCGATATGACCTGGCTCTGTTTATTGAAGACATTACGTGGCGCGATGACTTGGGGTTAGGTTTTAGGAGATTACCACCAGGATAAAAACCAGGTGCTCTATCAATTTTAGTGTTCTCAAATCCCTCTAATCTGGCTCGCCGCTGCGTCACAGCTGGGTATCGGATTTATTGTTTCCGATATGATTAGCAGACGCAACCCAGAGGACACGATGAGAGGACTTCTATTACACGAGGGTTCACAGACGTCCCCGGTTACGTAACCGTAAATGTGGTCAAAATTCTATCCTATTGCATAATATTTTGACCTTGTGAAGGGATGTACTTCATTGATAATGAGAGGCAAACGGATAAAAAACCACCAGAAACTAGAATTATTTTGCGTTGGAAAAGCGTAAAGGATTTGAAACCCAAGCAGGTGGTACAGACATGGGCTGAAATGTTCTGTATTCAGATCATGACATATCAACTAGCCTGCAAATGATCCTGAACCCCTCCAACACATCACCCAGATGTGAAAGACGAGAGCCGTGATGCTTTGAAAGAGCTCCCGCCCATTCTGTCTGCCTCCAACCCAAAACACCATCAGGCTTCAATTTAAACCACAAGCTCCCTGTTCCAGATTAATTCTCACGGGCTCTAAGGGAAGAATGTAATTACTTGGAGCACAAAAAAAAACTAGTGTGGGGGCGTGGGGGGGGGGGGGCACCACGACTCTCAACAGGCTATTACTAGACTGTCAAAACAGTCATGGAGGCGGGAGCGGAGGACATCCAGCTGTTGCAGAGAGGGATGTAGTCGGAGGCTTTGACACCCACACGTACAGACTAAGTGGAGGCAGAATGTCACCGAAAACAACCCCTCAAATCCGCGCTTCATTCTGCTCGGACACTTTGCTTTGGAATTTGTGACACAACCACACACACACACACACACACACACACACACACACACACACACACACACACACACACACACACACACACACACACACACACTGTAGTTAAGAGCAGGTTTTCTTTCTTTTTTTTAGGAGATGAGCTGGTCCTGAAATGGATGCCAGACAAAGGTTGGTTTATTGTAACCCGGTCGTTCCTCTAACTGGGTCCTGGTCTCGCTCAAATCAGTGTGATGCACATTGCACATGAATGATCACATTTATAGATATATAACATTTAATAGATTTTCTTCAACATCCTTGTCGTTTTTATTCCCCCTGTTTTCAGCTCATGTCGTTTCTCCCACAAGCTTTATTGTACCATGTGGTAACGGTGCTTCCCTTGTCATTATCGCCCCACTAAAAGACAACAATGAACTGGGATAAAATATGGCTTTATTATACCCATAAAACAAAAAACGACATGTAGTGCCAGAGGCCACATCTTATAGTGTCAGTGATAGTCTATAATAATCATTTTTGGTGACAACTTTTTTTGTTGCCTTAATATCAGCCTGCTAGTTTGTCACTTTGGGTGAAACATTCCTTTCTTTTAAGGCTTTTAGATCACATATTTAAGATTATATGCAGAAAAGATATATTAAAAAAAAGATTGTATGTATTTTTATATCAACCTCAGGTACATATGCTAGTATCAAACAATTATAACCAATAACACAATGACTCCATCCATCAATCACAACACATGGGAGCTGTGTGTGGAGACAAGCCTCCTGCGTAAGCCCCGCCCTCTTTCAGCACACCAATCAAAGGCAAAGGACTCGATTTAAATCCCTCTTCTGAAATTGCATTTAACAGTGGAGATGCTTGCGGTTCACTGGGACTTTGAACAGCTCAACAACTACAGGACAGATGGCTGGGACATGTTGGACCTTCTGACAGGAGGAATCTCGCTGACTTTGGTCACTCCGGCTACGGCTGTTATTAAAACACTTTGACTACTTAATGGATCGACACAAGCTTTGGAAAGAGTGCTCATCGGTCGACGTCTACTCGGGACTTTGTGTCTTCTAGCACCACTGCGAGGTCCACATGTGCTTTGTGGTAAAACATGGAGAACAACGTTTCCTCTAGCGCCACCATCTCGTCGATGAGGGACCAAATATTAGCACCAAACACCTGCTTAGTAGTCCCTTAGTTTTGTTATAGTCCCACAATGTTACTCATATTTCTATTTAGGCATGAGGCGATATGAAAAATATAATGTCAGTTAAAAATAATATCCAGATAATTCCTAATTAATAGAATATACTTGAACTCAAATCAATCACTTTACCTTAGATTTCTGTACAAAACAAGAATTTTCATTGCTTGATAGGGAAAATCATTTTGTAGAGGATGAATGAAACAGTGGGATTCTGTTCTTTCTTTCATCATGATTTCTGTATTTCAAAATATGCAGCATTTTCCTATGAAACAATGTATATAGTGTAATAATAAATACCCAGATCCAATCAACAGAGCCCTCACCCTGTACTTTCTCTGGTATTATTTTCATCATCATGCATCTTTAAGGTATTTTACCTCTCGCTGGTTAATCCCCATCCAGAGGCAACCCCAGTGGCAAAAGGAGGATTTCCACAATCTGAATTAATCAGGTACAAAACAAGAAAAGTGAAAAGATCGTGCTAAGATAATTGATAGTAGTGCGATTTACAAAACATTTTTTTTCTGGACAAATGAGCCAATAATTTACGAGATTTCCTAAATCGTCCATTTCAACATCCACTTAAAATAAATACAATTATGGTAAGCGTTACAATAAATTGTATTTGTTAGGTTTTTTACCGATTATATCAACGTTAAATCATAATGTGCAATGTAGCATTAGCATTAGCTAGTAACTAAGCATTGGAGTAAAATTACAACATGCCTCTGAAATGAGGTAACTATAAGATAAATACAAGTTCTGATAAACCCGCTTTATAACAAAGCTTTAAACCTAAAGTTACTAAACAAGATAATTCTTCTACTGGTGTTAGTTATGTTAACTCAAATAAAAAATGTTAATTAAAGTCATTACCTTAAAAGTGCTACCTCGATAGCACCTGAGGGCGAGCACACATAGTTAGCAACCATAGTTGGTTGAGCTAAAGAGCCAGATAAGTCCCTCGGACATGAAGTAAAACTTACACAGAAGAAATTACAGAGTAAAATATTCGACTTACATTCGCCATGAAGCCAGAAACATGAATAGCTGCATGCTAAAAGCTGCATGCTAACAGCTCTTCCAAGTCAATTTAACGTTGACATGTCAGCGTTGTGTTCATGGCGTGCGGAAAAAGGTCAGTTCCTACATGCTTAAATCCATGCTTTATATTATTTCATTAGCATGTTTTTAAAACTTACATAGTACACACACCTAAATTTGTGAAAATGACATTCTTGTATTTATTGGAGTACGAATATATATTGTATATTCTGTTGATTTTCTTTAAATGGAGTCAGTGTGCTTATGATTCAATCATAATTCCTGCGACTCCATGGACATTGAACACAACCCCTGCAGCACGAAGGGATGAATGAATTGAGGTCAGGTATTACAGGTATAAATAAAACTGCGTATAGTTAGATGCACGCAAATCACAAAACAAATGATGGGCTTACACTGCGACGGAGTTAACAGGGAGGGGGGGTGGATGTTCTCTCAGAGTTACTGTGGCACATCTAATGCACCACTGGCACAGGAGGCTCTGAAGATAAAGTGAGAACCTATATTCCACATTAGGAGGAAATTGTCGCCCCCTGGTGTTGTTAATGAACCAGCGCCTCCACTGGGTTATCAACACACTGCACTAAACCCACTCAGAGATGACCCTCATAATGATCCCTGCAGTGGTGGTTGCGTTCAGGGGCCAATGGCTCTCAACATGGGGCCTGAAGAGGCTTTTTCAGTGCTGCGTTTCCTCCTAACTGCTCTCCACAGGCAGCTTACCCAGCTGGGGAGAACCAATTTAACCCTTTTCTACATGCGCTTCGGTGTGGTCAGAAATGCTTTAGAGAGAAATGTCTACCTTATCACAGATGCCCAACCCACGTTGGCATACTTAGTTATCAGCTTCTACCTTTTTTATAATGCTTTATTTTAACCTGAAGCTTCATACTGCACACAACAATCATAGGCTGAATAAAGTACGAGTGCACCGTGACATGGCTGTGATTTATATTTTTTAATAGTTTTGTTGACACATCAAACTCATCACACAAATAAGATTTGAAATGTTTTATTTTCATAGACTTTGAGAAACCAAGTATGTCAAATAAAAAAAAGAAATCCAACAGCAAAATTAATATTTCATTCACTTTTTTTTTTTACTTAAAAAAATATCAGCCTTTCCCCTTGTTCACAAACCGTTTCAAAACCTGGACAAACAGAAATAACGTGTTCAATTCCGAGAAGCTGGAAGGCCATTACCATTTGTTGGCAAATATAAATATAGTGGTTTGAACAGGGTCTCAAAGAGCTCACATGGAAAGAGTGTACGCACAGTTCACGCAACGCCAGGACACTCGGCACTGCCTGTATCAATTATTTTATTAATGTAGAAAACCAGAACTCCTTATTTTCCAATTCAAATTGATGCGTTCATGACATATTTACATTCAGCCAGCTTTTAAAGTCTCTGGAGTTTGTGTTGCCCTTTCGGTCGTGTCGATTGTCTATTCGGGGGCGTAATTGTGAGTGTATGTGTAGTCCGAGTAGGGACCCCGCGCCCCGCCCCTGCTCGCCGGGTAACCCCAGGAGCACGGCCCGCCCCCCCGATCGTGTCCTCGCCCTGGCCGAGGCCAGAGCCCCACCGGCGGCGCTCCTCTACCCCGAAAGCCTCCCGAAGGCCCGAGACCCATGCCGCCCCGCATGGGCCCGTGATCCATCTGTCCGTAGCCCATGCCACACATTGGCCGCGGAGGCATCTTGGGCCTGACTACTGAGCCCCCCCTGGTGGCCACTGCGGGCATGGCCACGGGAGCTCCGGGTTTGTTGATGCAGTTCGCCTGAGTCCTGCCCCCCCGACCGCCGGGGCCGGCGCCGAGGGGCTCCCCGGTCTGAGGGAGCCTGCCGGGGTCCGCGGGGCCGGGCGGGACCCCGGCCTGGCCGCCAGCAGTCAGACAAGCGCTGTTCCCCCACAGGGTGTCCCCGGGTCGAGTGAGTGTCCCGTCATGGAGTGCGGGCGGGGGCCCGCTAGCGTTTAGGGGAATGCCGGCAACGTAAGCCGGCTGGGCCGAGTCACTGTGGTCTGCGTAGGGGAGGGAGGGGGGGAGGGGCGAGTTCCCGACGGCCCCGGCTCCTCCCGCGTCAGAGCCGTACCCGTGGCCCAGCATCATGAGGTGCGGTGGCGGGGGGGGCTTCACCTCCAGGGGGAGGGACCCCAGGTTGGCCATGACGGGCGGGGCCGGGATCGGGATGGCTGTGGGGGCCGCGGCTGCCGGTACCGGGGGGCGGTATTCCTGTTCGTGGGTGCTGCTGCAGGGGGACGGCGGGTAGGCTGGGGAGGCCGCGTAGCTGGAGGCGCCGACGTACCACGAGGCGGAGGGGCACAGGAAGCTCTGGTGGGGGTTCACAGGGAAACCCCCCGGCGACAGGCCGCCGACGTCCGAGGAGCCCGCCCCCATCTGGTTGGTGGACTTGAACTGAGAGATGGCCGTTTTGAGGGCGCTGTAGTCCGACACCGTGGGCGCTCTCTCCGGCGTGGCCTGCTGCTCCGGCAACGGAGGTCGAAACTCCTCGGACTCCGGCGGGGGCGGGGGCCTCCCCCCGGCCTGGCTTCGCTCCGGGGGATCCGACGTGGCGGCCGGCTCTTCGGCGGCGTTGCCGTCATCGGGGTCATCGCCGTCTTCGGAGTCTAGCGACATGTCCTCCTCCACACACTCGTCGTTCACTACTGGGAGAGCAGGAAGAGAAACAGAGACACGGGGAAGTGTGTTAGGGAAGCATCAACAGCACCAAAGGGGATTCAAATCACTTGATGGACAACTGGTGAGGAAGCAGAACACAGTCCCACTGCAGCAGAACCACGTGGTGCTCGGTCCTGCTGTTGACGCGACCCACCAGTAGAGGGCGGCGTCGGGATCTCATTCTGGTTGATGGAGCCGATCAGACTGTGGAACCCGCTCATCACGTCGTCGATGCTGCCGATCACTATACCGTTCCTGGAGTACTGGAGGAACATCTCAAACGGCCTCTCTAAAACACACACACACACACACACACAATTCTGAATACGCCAAAAGACATTCCAGTTCCAGAATGTATACATTTGTGAAAGTCAAAACTGTCGACTGGTGAAAAGATGCCCGGGTCTATACAGCGGCTTCATCCATTAGTTTCTGATGAGGAGAGTGATGTCACGACCACAAGCTGCGGATAGTTAACTGCTGAAAGCTCCTCTTTCACAAACAGGAGGCGTTGAGTCAATATTTTGCAGCCAAATCGTTTACAGGGTCTTCAGAATGTAACTTATTTCTTATTTATTGTTCTCAGACCAAAGGAGAAGTCAGTGAATACGAGTCAACAGATAATTAAAACTCCCTCTCGGTCATTAACGAGGTTGCTTTATGGCTCATTTATGGCTTTATTGAGTTGCACTTGTCGTCTATTTGATTTCCCACAGCTCATTATCTCTGTTGTGCCCGCAGGTCCCTGTGAGGAAGTTGAGGGGGCGTACCTGTGAGGAAGACGAGGGGGCGTACCTGTGAGGAAGATGAGGTGGCGCTGCTGCGTGTGCTGAGCCTGGAGCTTGATCAGACACTCGAGGTCCGGAGCCTGACGCGACTGCGTGTCGCACTCGTGGTACGGCAGGAACTCCACCAGGTGCTTCTTCTGATAGCAGGTGAGGAGGTTCAGCAGCCCCATGGCGTTGGCGTTTAACCTTCAAGGAGAGGGTGGGGGGGGGGGGGGGGGGGGGCAACAAAAGTAGATCCGGGGTATTTAGTCAATGCTCACAGCTGGTGAGGAGTTATGATTCAGTTAGCTCCTCCTCCCTCCACGGACCTGCCCAGCTCTTTGAGCTTCTTCTGGGACTTGCAGTGCACCTTCCACTGCCAGGGGTGCTCGGGGGTGCTCTGCTCCTCCAGGAACTTCAGAAGCCCCTGCAGACGATCTAAAAGGAAAAAGAAAGAAGCAAAGCCTTGAAGTGCCGTCCAAACCGACCCCGTGGATCCGGCGGCCAGCGCGAGGACTCACCCTGCGTGATGAGGTCCGGGTTGAGGACGAACTCGTCGGACACCATGAAGCCCCCGGACACGAACAGCTCGTTGTAGGTGTGGTTCTTCACGTCGTCCAGAGAGTCCACTCCGGCGAAGCTCACCGAGGGCAACTTCTTCAAGGACACCAGCGCTGGGATCTGCGAGGGCGAGAGGTAAACATCTGGATGCACGGCGCCCTTAAACTGGAGAATCCTCCTCCACGTCTACCCAGATGATCAAACAGCACGAGCAGATGTTTCTGCTACCTTGTGCACATGGGCGGCAATGTCCTCGTTCTGGATGATGATGAGGAGCTTGTCCAGGCTGCCGCTGTTTTCCAGAAACGTCTGCGGGATGCACTCGCTGTTCCCGAGGCTCTTTAAGTACTCCTTGGGGACAGAGGGGCGGGGTTTAGTTTAGTTAGCTTGTTAAATGAATCGATTCTTCACAGGCGTCCTGGAACTGTACCTTGATCTCCTTGCACACCGTGCTCTCCTCCCCCTCGTCCCCGCAGTAGATGTAGAACTTGACCGTGTTCTTGGTGACGTCCTTGAAGATCTCCACCAGGCTGCTGAACACCTCTGGCTTCAGCTGACCGATGAGGCTGCCGGCCAGCAGGCCGGAAGTACTTTTCCGGGACTTTGTGTCCGGGGACTCGGGTGTGACCTGAGAGGGCGAGTAGACGTCTCCCTCCAGCTCCGCCGACGAGGCCTCCGTCTTCAGCCTCGCCACCGCCGCCCCGCCCATTCTGCCGCTGTGAGAGGAGGCGGCGCTCATTGGCGGGGAGGGGTCCGCTCTGGGCTTGGAGGCCGGCGCCGGGGTCGGGGGCGGCGTGGCGAGGCTGGACGTCGTCACTGGGGGCGGCGGGGACGCAGCCTTGGAGGGGGGCGGCGGGGCCGGGATCAGCCTGTCCATCTTGTCGCACAGCGCCCTGACGTGGCCCTGGACGCCGACGGGCGTCACGTAGGGCACCACGAAGTCCGAGAAGCGGCTGTTGGGCAGCCAGCGCTGGCGCAGCGGCAGGCGGGGGGACAGACGCGAGGAGTAGCAGACGCGGTGGGTGTGCATGATGCTTTTAATGTCGGAGGTGAGACTGTGGATTTCCTGGTTGAGGATGGTGTCCAGGCTGATGGAGGGCCTGAGCGAGACCTCCTCCAGGACTGGCGGCGTGGGCGTCTTCTTTGTCGCCGCGGCGATGGCCGCCGCCTGCCGGTCCGCGTAGCTGTCCGCCGCCGCCGCCGTCACGGCCTCGGGCTTCGGCTCAGGGAGAGGCTGCGCTTGGTCTGGAGGGAAGGAAGACAGGAAACGTGTCACACGAGGCACCGGGGAGGGGTTGGGGGGGGCTGGAATGTGCCAGAGGGGGGGACGGGTGCTTTGGGGTACCTTCGATGGCGGGGCACACCCAGGTGGGGGTGTCTGAGGTGTGAGGGGGCTCAGGGGGGGAGCCCGGGCTGAGGGGACTGGCAGGGCTGCAGTCCATGTCCTCCTGAACAGAGACACAAAAACAGTTTACGTTTAGATCTTTAGATCATTCCTCCCCCCCCCCCCCCCCCCGCCTCGTCTCACCTCTGTGTAATTGGTCTGACACGCCGGCTCATTCGGCTTCTTGGGCTCGGGGTCGGCGGGCTCCCCGCTGCCCGCCGACGGCTCGCCAAACATGTCCGGCGGCGCCGACACGGACCCCTGAGCCACAGCTTTGTTCAGCGTGGCCAGCAGGATCTTGAGGAGGCGCTGGGTCTCGTTGACGGCGGGGGCGCCGGCGTTGCCGTGGGCCCTCAGGTCGGTGTCGTAGATGCCCATGCTCTCCATCACCGCCGTCAGGTTGTCGCCGGGAACGCCCTCGTCCCCGATCTCCTCCGATTGGTGCCCTAGCGGAGGGGGGGGGGGGGGGTATAGTAAATCATTGTGTAAAAGACACTGGCTGCATGACAGAATAATGATGTCATCAGACAATATTCAGTATTGACTTCTGAGGCTGGAGGTGGAAATGATCGAATTAAACTCCACCCTTTGACCCCTCACCTCTGCTGGGCTCCCCGTTGCTCAGCTGATCCACGCGCTGGCGCTTGTTGGCGCCCCCCCGGTCGTCGCCCTCGAACCTCCTCTTCAGGCTGCTGATGTCCCACGCGTCGTCCTCCCCCCGCTCCTTCCCCGGCTCCTTCACGATGGCCTTCTTGTGGAGCTGGATCAGCTTGAGCAGCTGCTTCATCTTTTCCTTGTCGTACTCGTTCTGGGACAGGCGCAGCCTGTGGGGGGGCGGAGGCTGGGCCTCCGCCGCGGGGGCCTTGGGCTGCGCCGGGGCCCCGTTGGAATGGGCCGTCCCCTGCTTCTCCGGCGCCGGCCTCTCCTTGGGGGGCTTCTCGGCGCGGTCCGAGCCGCGGTCCGAGCCGCCCCAGTCAGACACGGGGCTGTACTCCACCGGGGGCGGGGCCGAGGCCGCGGGCGGGGCCGAGGGAGGGGCCGGCGCGGGGTTCCGTATCCTGTCGACCACCTCCCTCGTCTTGCTCAGAGGTAAAACGTAGTAGCCGGGGTTGTGCACGTACGAGCGCAGCACGGCGTCCATGTTGCACTTGGGTCGGTGCACCAGCAGCGGGTTGGTCCTTTCGTCCACGTTGTTCTTGTAGTCGGGGAGGACGAACGGCCGCACCGTGCCGGCGTCCATGCGGGTCAGGTAGTCGGCGGCCTGCCGCTCCACCCCCAGGCTCGGGTCCTTGCCTGGGTTGAGGCGCAGCTTGAAGAGCGCGTAGTGCAGCGCCGGGACGAAGGGGTCCCCGGAGGGCAGGACGGTCGGCTGGGGCTCCGGCTCGAAGAGACGGGGCGCTGCAAGAGGAGGGGGAAGGGGGGGGGCACGTTAGTTTATAGATTCATTCCAGTACTCGCTTTTAACAAGGAAGCCCTTTAAACTCTGTGTTTGTTTAAAAAGAAAAGAAAAACAGTAGGTCAGTAGGTCGAGGTGAGAAATGTCTTTTAATAAAACATTCCAGTGCAGAGCTGGGGGGGGGGGCTCCTAGTGGGGCATAACACTTACAACACTTGACAACCATCCTCGCCTCCTGAAAGATGAACAACGCTTGCAGGTTCTTCTCGACTCGCCCCCGCCGCTCTGCAAAACACAGACAGTTTTGTTATTTTTTGACAGTAGAACCCCCACCCGTCCCCCCCCCCCCCCCCCCCCCTCCCTTCCCCCACCCGTCCCCGAAGGCAACAAGAGGCACAGTGGAGGGCTCTTAAAGAGGAAAGTGACCTTTGGACTCGACCATCTGCGCCGAGGACAGCAGGAAGAGAAAGCCCCGGTCGAACAGGGACTTCACCAGCACCTGGGGACGAGAGCAGAGGCACAGGGTGAAGCACAAGGTGGGCGAGGGGGGGGGGTGTTTCAGCGCTTTTGGGTCGCGGACTCACCATCCGGTCCCGCTCCAGTTTGTGGGTCAGCGCCGCCAAGCTGCCGCTGGTGGGCTTGCCCTTCCCCTCCAGCACCTCGAACAGGCTGCAGCACATCCCGCACTTCATCACTGCGGACAAGAGAGCGGCGGTGAGACCCAACGAAAGGCCCCCCCCTTTGGGTTTCCAGCGTTTCATCATGAGGGTGCAGGCGGCGGACCGACCTTCCCGCGATGCGCTGTAAGTGTCCCAGGAAAAGAGCACGGAGGGAATCTTTCGCTTCACCTGATCGAGCTGCATGCCTCTACTCATCTCCAGCTTCTCCGGCCTTCAGGAGGTAGGGGAGGTTACCAGAGAAAGAATATATATATATTTAGAAATGTATATTCAAATATATGCATTTTACTCAAGTGGATTCTAGCTTCCTCTCTGGGATTTGAGAGGGGAAGGGGGGGGGGTCTACTCACAGTTTGAAGGGGAGGTAAGGGCGCGAGGTGGATCGTAAACATATGGGGAATAACTCGTGGCCCTTGTTGACCAGCGGACCGCTCCACACGGTGTAGCAGCTCCTCCCTGCAACGGCAGCACAGGTCGGACGTGACGGTACAAAAAAAAAAAAAGAAGCATTTAGGTGAATCTGATTGGGATCATTTTGAGAGTGAAATGCAAGAACCTTAAAAAAAAAAAGGTTTTACCTCGACCTCCTTCAGAGGAAATTGTGTTAAACCTGTAGAGCAGAGAGAGAAAAGCCTGTTAGAAAAACACAGAAGATGGTTAACCACCCCCCCCCCCCCTTCCCAAAAGGGTTCCTAAAGGTACCTGTGTGATGTCATCGGAGTGGCGGCGGCCTCCTTGCCTTTGTACTTGAAGGAGACCACGGCGTAGGGGCACACGTGCCGCGGCCGGGCCTTGATCTCGTCGAAAGCAAACTCAGAAAAGTATTGCTGAGGAAACCAACCAGAGACGCGTTACGGATCGGACCGGTTCTGTCCCGAGAAAAGAGAAGACGTCGCGCCACTTGAGAGGAGACGGGTCGTACCTGCGTGAGCTCGAAGGCCCGGTAGGACAGCAGCGACGTCACCCTGTTGGCACTTTTGGACAAGTGACAGTCGAATTTGGGAGTCGGCTCCATGGCGTTTTTGGGCATGTTCTCGTGGATGTGCTTTATTCGACCCTGAGGGACCAGAAGCACACGGGTGAGCCCGGTGTAAAAGCCCCCCCCCACCCCTACAATGTGCAGAGAGGACGCCGGCCGTACCCTCATGACCTTGAAGACGATCATGTCTCCGGACGAGCCCACCTCGAAGGGATTGATTTGTAACAGGTCCGAATGTTTGGAGACGTAAACACCTGCATAGAAAGGAATGAACAGATTTACTCAGGACGCCATGGACTGCGTCAGCCAATCAGGTGTCTGGGGGGGGGGGGGGGGGGGATTAGATAGATAGATTTTAGAAGAACATGGACAGCTCACCCGCTGAGGGGTTCCCCAGGGTGGTGATCCTGGAGTGTCCCACCGACAGACCCTTCTCACAGATCCACTGCAGCTGCACACAACGACACACACAGTTCAGAATCCTCATCCCGAGGCTCCTCCGTGACAGAGGCTCCCAGTAGGGCGGTCAAAATTGCTCAACAACAACGTTCGAATATTCGCCGGAGCGCCTTTCCTTGTCGAGGAATTCCATAGGTTGCACATTGGTCACGTCAATAACAAGACAAATTCATACGAGACATAACTACTTGTATTTCTTAAGTTTAAACATATATTCAACAACATAATACGGATGTAAAAATAGAGTTTTGTCCAAGCAATTTAAGGTCGCGATTCTTGTCTCAGATATGGCAGGCATATTATTAACATTAATTGAAGTTGATAAGAGTACAGAACCGCTCTGAGCGAACTGTGCTGAACATAGAACTTTTCCTTGGAATGAAATAATCAAACCAGTGCATGGAGCTGTATCTATTTTATTCATGCAATATAAAGTCAGTACAGCAGCGCGCCGCCTGCAGTTTTAATTTTTTTTTGTGTGTTTTGAACAACTATTCAAATGTATATTTGAATATAGAATATGCGTTCCCCGACGGGTACCTTGGACTTGTCGGGATACAGGAAGCAGTACGACTCCGTCAGCTCCACCTCCGTCCGCCCCTCCTGCTTCATCTCTCTCCGCTTCTCGATGAACTGGATGACAAAAAAAAAAAAAAAAAAAAGGGGGGAAACAGACAAGACGATTAAAGCAAGAAACTCACAAAAGTATTCCACCGTGTACTAGTGTATGTGCTCCTTCTTCTTTCAACATCTCCCTTTATGCACAGCTGAGACCAGCGTCAGTCCGCACAGGGAAGACCAAAAGGAGCCTGAAGCATTTTTGGTGGTTCACCTCCTTCTCCAGCAGCTCGTTGTGGATGAGCCGGGCCTTGCAGTAGGAGAAGGTCCCCCGCGACGAAGCGTCCAGGTAGAACGACGAGACCACCTTCACCAGCTCCTCGAACTCCCGGCTGTCAGGCGGCAGGAACTGGTACAAGCCTGGGCGCAGGAGAGGAGGAGGGTGGGGGAGGGGGGGGGGTCAGCGCCATCATGAATCAAGACTTTCCTCCCATTGAAAGACATCGGTTCACATGTCGGTGCTCATATTTAGAATCAGCTTTGGGAGCAGGAGGAGGTGATGTGCTCTCATCGGTGACTAGGACCCGCCTGTGATCGCTGTGTCAATCCACGCACATCCAGAACAAGCAGGTAGTAAACATCTCCCACGGGAAGCACAAGGTGGTGCACACACACACACACACACACACAAACTGCTGAGCCGCTCTGAGGCCGTAAAAAATGTGGCATCAAGCAACTTCCGGTTAACTTTGCATATAAACAAATAGCTTTAGTGGACATGGTGGGGGTGGAGGGGTGTTTTGGGTGATGAGTAAGGAGGGTGACACAGGGACAAAGGGGGAGGACAGCACTACATAACAACAACAACAAAAAGGGTCCTGGTATGGGAAAACATTCCTATGAGACAGGTGGAGGTGGATCGTTTTACGCCCTTCACTGAGGTCAGTGAGAGCCCCCTCTCGCACACACACACACACACACACACACACACACACACACACACACACACACACACACACACACACACACACGTTGTCAGGTGACGGCTACAGACACACACTCCATGACACCACACTCCCGTGAAAAGGTGGAGAGGCCAAACTAGGCTTTGCGATACAAACAGACAGGACGTTAGCCGTGTGTCTCTGGGACATTCGGGGGGGGGACGACAACCCCGCAGCTGTGTCCGCTCAGTCCCCGGTCCACCTGAGTCCTCGAGGCGGGTTGAGTAACTGGCCAGAACCGTTATGAGAGTGAGCCCCACACACACAACAAGAAAGCGTCCAGTGAGCTAGCGCCAGTTAGCTCGCCGTTAGCCGGCGCTAGCAAACATGCAGCGGAACCATGAAAACAAAAAGACAGGCTGGGTTTCAGAATAGCACCACCACCTTTTATCTTCCTCGGAATCTGAAAGTTCCTCCGCGGCTGCTCTTCGCCGGGTCGGGTGCCCGGCGGGGCAGAGCTGCCAGAGCTCCGGGCGTCCGCCTGCGCGCTCCTCCGCCGATCGGGGGCTTCTTGCTCGGGCATTACAGCGTCTCCGCATCCAGGCTGATCGCCATTTTGATTGGTCGTGGCCGAGGTGGCGGCTGAGTTCTTCGGGGGCTCGCCGCCCTCCTCCGGCTGAAGATCGCCCGGCTCGGTGCATTGCGTGTCCCTTCTCCCCGCCGCGTTGGGGTTCAGGGCCATTTTACGTGGGCACCGGTCGCGGGGGGGGGAGGGGGGAAAGGGGGGGACGTATGGGTGGGGGGGGGGTGTAACGAGGCGATGTAGCTCTCTGAACGATTTACGGCACCGCTTCACTCAAACACACACACACACACACACAGAAGCTCACTCTCCTCCTCACCCTGCCTCCGCCATTGTGGAAATGACGTATACGTTCTTCTCCACCACTGCAAAACGCTGCCGTCACTATGTTTACATTCACGAACATCCGCGCCGCCCAGCGGCGGATGGATATACTGCGAGGCCGGTGAGTGATGCAGCCAAACGGCTGCTGTGGACGTTACACTTTTACATATTTTACATATTTATCCATAATATTAAACGTATTAACATATATATATATATATATATATATATATATATATATATATATATATATATATATATATATATATATATATATATATATATATATACATACATACAGATATACATGTGTATACAAATGCATACACATACAGTATATACACATGCCTGTATATATATATATATATATATATATATATATATATATATATATATATATGTATGTATGTACTTATATAAATATATATGAATACAAAAATGTATATTTATGAAAGAATGAAGCCATTTTAATTGTTTTTAATTACGTTTTCAAATCATAATCTTTCCTGTATTTACGTTATTAAAGGACTCTAACTACAATAGGACTTTAGAATGATAATGATAATTTAACATTAATAATAGTTTTTTCTTTATAGGTGCCGAAACAAAGAGTGAATCTCATGCAAAGATGTTACAAAAATCGCATGCATACAATTTTCTGGCCAACAATTAAAATCGCATGACATGAAGTAACTTGTACATGAAAAAACAATATAAACACCCACAATATCAAGGTAAAACAAGGAGGAAAAACTGTAAAAATGTCGGGTATATTTTCCCCCAGAGACTTGTTTTTGTTGTTGTCGTTTATATTCCATATGATGAAAGTTAAATGTACTTCTCTTTTATTTGTCGTGTCTTTTGTGTTGCAAACGGGCTACAACCCCACTCTTTCCTGCGTCCCTGTGTTGCATAACGACAGTAAATTATCCTTGAATCCTAACGCGTGGTGACCTCACTTGCTGCCTATGTCACAGTTGGTATCCGTGGCAACGGTACATGTGTCTTCAGTGTGGGTGGACGAGGCTGCCCCTGCTGTAGACGTCGAACTCCTTGTAGCGCAGGTAATCTCTCAGCCTCGGAGGAAGAGGAAGGAAGTTGATGAAAAGCGGGGCTCTCAAGCGCAGGTGACTGAGGTGCTGTCGTATCCGTAAACGACACAGGTGCTTCAGGCCCCGCGCGTTCCCTGAGAGTACATGAGGTCCGTTAAAGTGGCAGCAGGAATTTCATTGAATTAAACATATATGTTGTAACACAATGGTGACAGAGCCCGAGGGCCACTGATGAAAGTATTGCACAATGGTCGTATAGTGAACTCGGTGTCTATTGAAAAAAAAATGCTGTATTACACTTTTTGAACCAAACCAAACATGGAACTTTGCACACAATTCTGAATCTTTGTGGAGGACCAACAGGACTCCAGACTGCTCAACTTGGTAAGTAAACCGATTAAAATCAATGTAGCTCGTGGACGCCATTTTTTTTTTCCGGCTGCAGCCGGCTAACTTTTGCAAAAACTCAAGGAGCTCTTGCAGTTGCGTCTAGTAGTTATAGTGAGCCAGAGCAGAAAAATAGAATCTAAAAAAAGCACATCGCTATCGGCAGATAAGTGATGTAATCTTTTTTTCAACCAGGGCAGCATCACTAGTAGAGTGGAATTACCAAGCTATTTAGCATCAGCTGGCTAGTACCATCACTGCAACGCACTGAAGAAGGACAAGCTTCCTAGCGGAGAGCTGGCTAGATAGCTAGTCTGCTAACTCCTCCGCGGGGGGAGAAGCTTTTTTGCCCCCTGACAGGTGGCTATATTAACTAAAGCTGGATGAGTTCTCACTTTGAACTTGACAGATCTCCGTCCACTGTCTCTGCTCCTCCAGGGTGTCCCTAAGTTTGGTGCAAAAGGAGACATGGTCGGTGTAGTCCAGCATGATGAGCACCACCTGAGCAGATAAGTGCTTCAGCCATGACACCGTTATCACCTCACAGAACTAGAAGGAGACAAACGAAGACACGTGGCAGTCAAAGAGAAAACGACGTCTTCAATTCTTTACATCGTTCATCGGCGTGCTTGGGCTCACCACCATGTCTTTGATGACCGAGGTCGTCCACGGGGCGTAGTCATGGGAACCGTCGCCGTACGGACAGTCAAAGCAACGCTTGACATCGTACCCGTGGTTCAGGATCATCCGGAGCATGACCTCGTCTTTCAGCGCGTACTGCAGCGCCGAGGGGAAGTGGGTGGTGTTGGTGCGGGAGTAGTAGTTCACGTTGGCCCCGAACTTCAGCAAAGTATTGATGAGCTCGTAGTTGCCCTGCCTGAGGGCCACCTGCAGACAGCTGACGGGATCCTGGTTGACCATCGCCCCGGCCTCCAGCAGCAAGCGGGTGCACTGAAGGTCGTCGTTGGACACGGCGAAGAAGAGGGCGGACCTGCGCTCGTCCTCGTAGTCGCGGCGCACCCTGGGGTGCAGCATGAAGTTCGGGTCGTAGCCGGCTTTGAGGAGCGCCTCCACGCAGTGGGCGTGGCCCCCGGCGGCGGCAGAGTGAAGTGGGCTCATGCCGCTTTCCCTCACGGCCTCCAGCTTGGTGACCGGGATGAGGCGCTCCAGTGCCCTGTCAGGAGAACACAAACGACGGGGGGGGTCAGACTCTTAATTGAAAAGCGGGAGGGCTCGGGTGACGTCGCTCGGACGTTCCTCACAGGACGTGCCCGTGGTACGCCACGCGGTGAAGCGGCAGGTGCCCGCCGCACAGAGGCAGGTTGGGATCGGCTCCGTGGTCCAGCAGCGAGGAGATTATGTCGGGGTTCCCCGATGCTGCGGCATCGAACAAGATCCTGCTGCCCTCTGATTCGCTGCCCACACGGGCTCCTGTGAAATCAATAGGTATGGACTTACTCACTACAGTATGGAAGGTCAATAATAAATGAATAAATACAGCGCTTTTAGAGTTTTGACACAACAAAGTGAAAAACAGTAGATGAAACAATTACTACAAACCCACAAAAGATCTATATAGATATATAGATGTTGAAATAATGCTAACAATCATGGTATTCATTTTTTATATTATTTTAATAAAATAAACATTTTTTAAACAACTTTTACATTAACATGTATTATTATCACAAAATAAAAGCAGCATATTAATCTGTTTAGATGTATCCTTGTGTGAGAGAAATATATCTCACACTTTTCTTCACTATCGCACTGTAAATTGTCAAATCAAACGGGCTCATCTCACACACCTTTTTGTAACAGGAGCTCCACCACGTTCAGATGTCCGTTCCGCGCGGCCAGAGACAGCGGCGTTTTCTCTGCGATGTCACGCGCGTTCGGGTCGGCACCAGATTCCAGGAGCAGATAGACAAAGTTCTCCAGGCCCAAGAAGGCCGACTCGTGCAGAGCGGTCCGGTTCAGCGGCCCCGTTTGGTCCACTCGGGCCCTGTAGCGCAGCAGAAGCGTCGCCAGGTCGTACTGGTCGTTCAGGATGGCTGAGAAATGAAATCAAAATGAGCAAAAATCTCCGGGTGCTTGTTTAAATAAAGAAGAAAGGGAGGCGCGTCTTGTTCTCAGACCTGCCACCAGTGGAGAGTCCTGCTCGTCGTTCTGCAGATCCGGGCTGCAGGCGTTCTGCAGCAGGAACGTGGCGTTCTCCCTGAGTCCGTGAACCACAGCCAGAAACAGCGGCGTCTCCCCCTTCAGGGTGCGACACTGCGCGGCGCCCGGGGGCGACGCTGGAACACACGGCGGCCGCGTCAACGTCCCAGGAAACAAAAAGAGTCACCCCCCCCCCCCCCCCCCCGGACCGCGGTCACAACCTTCTCTACCTGAGAACACGACCTCCAGAACCCTTCTGTCGCCGTTGGCCGAGGCCTCGTGCAGCGGGATCCACCCTCGATCGTCCACTCTGGACAGAGTCTCCGTTTGCGCCGTGAGTCGTTGGAGCGCGTCCTCGTCCCCTGAAACGCCGGGACAGCGCGCGCGGTATTTCAACCACGTCTGGGACCATCGGGAAACCGCAGTTCGGCGGCGTCTTACCCTCCTTGATCGACTTGAAGATCTCGTCCAGGTCGTCGCTGGCCGTCAGGTCACTAGGGAGAGAAAGGGGTCAAGGGGTCAACAGGAGAAAGGAGGGAAAGAGGCGGGACGCGCTCAGCGGATGGAAATGAACCTCGGATTCAAGCCTTTGAGCTTTCTGTACTCAATCAGACTCTGTTCAATGATGCACTGCGTCGCCTCGTCCTCGTCCGGCTCGTCCTCGGACGGGTAAAACTCCTCTTCTGTCTCCGTGTCCATCTGTCAGTGCAGAGCGAGTCGACGTTAAGAAACGCTAAAAATGACATTCTAGATTTACATTCCAACGACTGTGAAGATCCGTCCCTGTTTTGTCATGTAGCGCTCAACGTTACGGGACTTAACGCTGGGGGCCAAAATAAGCCTGTTGAGATTCCTACCGCCAGCATTTCTTAAATGTTAAATTTAGAAGGCAACAAGACGTTTTCACGCGCCGTTGACGACCAGGAGATCCAACCACATATAGATGGAAAGACCAATCCTACAGTCCAACGGGTTGTCTATGCAGAGAATAGGTGGTGTTTACCTTCAGAGACACGGCTGTGTGCCTCCGGTGGCTTTTACAACAGTGCGGCCGGCTGCAGCTATTTATAAATTATAACCTCCCGCGCTATAAATATCGGACCAGGGTCACAGCCAGCACCTACGAGCACCTCACATGCACTAACGCTACTAACACACGTATGTACATATGCATGAAGTTAGGAGTTCATTTTCCATATGGTGTTTATTAAACTCATTCATCCGTAAGAAATGTCGTTGTTGTAATATTTAGTGAGCTGCAGCAGAGTCAGTGAGATATTAATATTACATTATAGGCTCACAGTGAGACAGGTTCTCCTGACATAATGTCACCATGTTGGTGCGTTGCACTATTTCTTCATTGTTTTGGAATGAGCTCATTAAAAAGTCATAGCCTCCTGTGGAAATGTCACACTGCGGCTGAGGCACATGTTGCTCGCTCAATTTATAATGTCTACATTTTGTTTTTTGTGCAACAATAATTATATTTTGTAGGGATTTGAACTGAGAAGTGGGTAATGTCCCTGCAGAAAGATTCACAAACACGCTGACGCACAAACTGTGGGGCGGGGGCGGGGGGTCACACACGGTGTCATGTTTAATTTGTTTGCGTTTGAGGAAGGACAGAGAACCAAAAAAGAGGCATCACAGTGTTAAAGCCACCACGGTAAAGTGCTTGAGTCTTGTACAGTTTGTGGTCAGATTTCAGTCGTCCAGCTGGCAGAGCATGGCCACGCCGCGCTTTATCCAGTGCTGAGGGCGCTGGGTGGTGGGCAACTCCATGGAAATGACAAAGTTAGTGGAGTGGCCCGTGGTGGAGAGGGAGCCCTTCCTCTCGCTGGTCTTGTAGAGAGGGCAGACGTACAGCTGCTGAGCCCGATCCTTGCTCCTCTTCTCAGCTGCATGGAGAGAAGCAGAAGAAATGAATTCAGCCTATGGTCCGGGTGGAGAACCCTTCCAGGTGAAAGGACGGATCTGATGATTGACTTACTGAGTTTAATCCAGATGATCGGCATCACGTCAAACAGGACTTTGGGGTGCTGCTCGGCTAGAACGCCACTGATAGGGAGACCAACAGTGGTTAAGTCTTCCTTCACTTCACCATCCCATCATGTGACTATTTTAGGAACAATAACCCTCGTGTGAACATCTACCTTCCTTTGTCCCATCGAGCTCCATCCAGAAACAATCCGTTCACGTAAACACCGTCCTCGGGCGGCGTGTCCGACGCCTCGAAGGGAAGAACCTGCACGATGACACCACCAGAACAGAACCAGACAACAGTTTGCTTCTAGGACCACGAGAAGATATTCAAGCTGGAGACGGATTACAAAATGTGCATCTGTGGACCTGAAAGTTAAAGCCCAGCAGGTCAATGGGGACGCGGTACTTCCTGGCGTAGTTCTGCATCGCTCCAGTGAGGAAGGCCTGGGTGAAGAAGAAGCCGGACAGCCAGAACACGCTGGGTTTACTGGTGTCGCACCAATCCTACGGGGCACACAGATGAAAATTCAACAAAGCCCCCATGTGATACTATTCTTCTAAGTGATTCGTTTCTCAGTCACTCTCACCTGCAGAAACCTGAGCCTTGAGAGGAAGTCCGTAATGTAGCTGCCCAGAGGCTTGAGGCTCGGGTAGGAGCACTTGGCCCATTTGTCTGGAACCTTCCCCACGATCAACCCGCCCGCGACGGCCTCCAGCTCCGCGTCCATCACCACCAAACCCTTGATGGCCTTCAACAGGTTCTGCAGGCTCACACGGATTGTGCTGCACAGCCTGAGAGAGAGAGAGAGAGAGAGAGAGAGAGGTATTAGGTCGTACCGGAGATGATGTGTCTTTCGTGTCGGCACGGAGCCGCTGGTCCGTACGTGTTGTAGCGCTCCATCTCTTGGACGAGCACGGTGTTCATGCTCTCCTCGTAGAGCACTGGGAACTTTAACAGGGCTGCTTCCGTGTCGAAGTTAGCCGGAAGCTGGATGGGAAAAGAAAGGGAAGAAAGCACGTTTGTAAGTCAAGAACATACAACTGAGTGCGTGTCGATTGTGATCGGTGTGGTCGAGGTTTGATCAGCTCGTGCCTCATTGAGGATGTCATTCGCGATGTCGAACAGCGCCTTGTCACTGCCCGAGCTGGCTCCTCCTTTGGCCCCTCCCCCCTGGGTGAGCAGCAGCGAATCGAACAGCAGCTTTGTCTGCTGCAGATCTTTAGAAATGTCCACATTTTCATGCATCCCGAACACCTCTGGATGTTGGCTCAACGGAAGCTCCTGTAACACGACACAGGGTGACAGTCATTCGTGTGCGACTAGAAGGTCGGTACATATTTGCACTACATGCTTTACCTTGATGAATACAACGTAGTCGTCGTAGGTGGATTTCGGCGGGGCGAAGTACTCGCCGCTAGGTGAGAAGGGGAAACGAGGTTTCTCGATGATGTCCTGGTTGTAGAAGTCGGCCAAGGTGGTCATCAGGAGCCGCCTGTCCCAGTCGTCCGTCACGCGGCCGCCATAGTTACACTCACCTGTCAGGTAAGTTATGGCCTCGAAGGGCACCTCGTTGTATTCGGTCACAAACAGCTGGAAGAAAAATCACACTTTCTGATTTTTTTGTCCTGTAGAGACGTGGCCACTGAAGCTCTCATTGAATACCTGCAGCTGTCTGATGCTGATGCGCAGGTCAGACTCATTGAAGCCATACGGAATGTTCCAGCCCAGTGGACCAAACTTCTTCCTCTCCTGAACAAGAGCATGGAAGAAGCACAGGCCATACAGGAGCTTCTCCCAAATCTAGAGGAGAAACCCAACAGTCAGCGGTTGTCCTTCGCATAGACCAACCAAACACACAAAGAGACTTCTCCTTCTCACCAGCTCCTTATCGGGGCAGCTGTTGAAGAAGTTTACGTCGGAAACTGGATCTGACAGGTAAGACTGCAGCAGGTTGAGCCGGAGTCCTGTCGGAGGCTCGTTCGTCATCTTCACCCCATTCTGCAGAATGGTCACTGGAAACTGATGAGAAAGGATGTTTCATGACGACTACCATCACAATGAATATGACCCTGACTGGTGATCGTGTCCATTGACCTTTACCCTGGGGGAAGGGTAGCTCGTGAGCCAAAGGCGGAAGTCCGGGTGGCACGTTGCCGGACTGAAGTCCTCGCAGGTTTTTTCCAAGTTGGACATCCAGGAAACAGCCAGATGGCAATTCTGCAAACATACCCAGGTCCCCTCCTGCATGGCGGTGGATATCATTTTGGCAGCGATAGGTCCCTGGCCCTGTCCCAGAGAGATGGACTGGAACTTGGTCCCGCCCATGTTCTTGTCACTGGCGAACTTCAGTAAGCCTGTGGAGTCAACGCCAGGAGGATTATGGGTCCGTGAGGGAGTGAGTGTTCACCTTCGTGTCCGTACATGGATCATTTCACAATCTGCTGCAGAAAACTGCATAATATTTTGGGTGCGTATTCATTCAATCAGACGATACAGAAGTGGAAATCGCAAACACAGTTGCCAGAGATGTGCTTTTAGCTGAGTGCACCTTTCTAGTTAATAATGCTTCTCAGAGGAAGCATCATCTGGAACCGTCACAGACTCACTGGCCATGGGATCAGCGCCCGGAGACAGCACAAACACCAGGGGGACGCTGGAGTTGGAGTCCAGGTAGCTCTTGCTCAGGTCAAAGGGAGGCGGCTGGACAAATTTCTTCCCCAGTTTGCCCGTCACAAACTTGGTGACAGCTGGAACGATCTTGTCGGGCCTGAGACAGCGAACAAGGATCATCTTCTGCAGGTCGTTGAGCCGTTCACACCACGGAGCCGGCAGAGGAGTGTTGCATGGTTCTTTGCTGTCATAAATAGATTTAAAGCTTTCTGGGCTTTTGATGAAAGCCTCTCTGTGGAATAAATAATACATAGATTCACTCTATTAGGCAAAAGGAATTCATGGCAACAGGACAGGGAACTAAAGTCATAAAAAAATCCTTTTGGGTTAAGTGAGGGATGCTTTTTACTTTATTCCTTTTAGGCCAGACAGCTCGCTGGCTCTGCAGGTCTCGTCCCAGCTCTTGTCCTGAAGCCAGCCGGGGGCGGGGTTAGCAACGGTGTTCTGCAGTCCCACTCCTCCGGTCAGGAAGAACAGGAAGTCAGAGTACACAATCTCCTCTTTAGCACTGAGAGGATACAGACAGGGAGAGCAAATATTCAGTACTGTAATTCATTCTGCCATCATCGCCCTCTGGTTTAAACACTTACAGGAGCAGGTTGCAGCAGAGGAGGAAAGAAAAGAGGAGTTTGTCCCTCTCAAACAAGGAGCGACACACGTTACAGTACAGGTTATAGGTGAAGTGATCGATCAGGTATCGAAGCCTCCGCTCCAGGTTCTTCGACTTGTTGCTGTAGAACCAAGGAGAAAACACAGGGAGCTTCAGACCAACGGACCAACTCCTAGAAGTGATTTAAGCCTTGCTAAAGGGTTGGACTAGTTTGTCTCACTTTAGTCAAAGACATGTACACAATGAAGCACAGAGAAAAATAATGTCCACAATTCCCACACTTGTACTAAGAGGTAAAAGAATAAATGAAAGTCAAATCAAATCGATCACCTTGTTGCCCCTTTGACACTCTATATCGCACTTTATTAAATATTATATATCTCACATCAAAAGGAAAGCCCATCATTGGACTCACCCTACTGCCAGTCTGGGGCCATGATGGCCTGACGTCACATGACCAGTGTTGACTGATATGTGTGATTGGTTGACTTTTATGATTTCCTCTGCTTCATATCTGCCACGTTAAATATCGTCTGCAAGGACTGCCAGGACTCGAGGAGGCACACGCTGTTCACATCAACGACGCTGCACAAATGTAGTCGAGGCTTGCTGACCCTTTTGACCTCTGACCTTTCAAGTCATTATTCCGACTTTTTGTGTGAGGTGTGATATCCACAACGTGTGTGCAGGTAGTCATAGAGTCGGGGGATGCGCCTCACGTGCATCACTCACCTGTCTTGTATGGAGTTAACGTAGAGGTTGACAAACCAGCTGAGAGAGTACTGGTACATGGGGTCTATGTTGGTCAGATCAGCAATGCTGAAGAACAAGATGGAGGAGTGCTTAGCAATGGCTCTGTAACCCTCTCTGGACTCTGCTATCTGGATCTCTGTCTTCTCTGCAATCTGGGATACAAGCGCAACAGAAGGACGTGAGATTACCGCTCGCTGTCCTCATCGCGTTCACAAACCCGGGTCGTCTGTGCACACCTGCTGCTTCTTGCTGATCTCATTGGACATGATCTTTGCCGAGTCAAGAATCTGGATGGCGCTCTCGTCCTCCAGGATATTTCCCCCGGAGCCCTGCAGTGTCTCCAGGATCTTGTCCTCGATTTCCTTCAGCTGCCTCTTGTTGGCAGCCGACTGCAGGATCAGAGCATTCCTCTCCTCCTCCAGCTCCGGCCTTCAGAGGAGACGAAGCAGAAGCCCTTCATGAAGAAGTGATGCGCGGGATTAAAGTGTCACGTTGGCGTGAGTGTTTTACGAGCGCTACCTCTCCTTGGCAACTACGATCCCCAGCAGCTGGTCCTGTAAGCCCTCCGGGGTGATCATGAAGTTGAGCAGGGACACCTTGGTGGCCAGCTCCGGCAGGTAGTGAGGGCTCCTCAGCTTGGTGGTGATGTAGAAGCGGAAATCGCGGGAGTACTCGATCACGCTCTCCCCGAGCCTGATGCAGTCCACCCCGCCTGCGTGAGACAAAATGTTCCCTAAGGCTAGAATTGTTTCAGTTTTAGCCTCACATTCAAATATCAACCGCCACTTTGACGGTCCTCTCTGGTTCACAGCACCTTGTTTGAAGGTCTGTTTGACCAGCAGCGGCTCCAGTGAGGGGTCCAGCTCCTCGCCGACGTTTTCCAGCAGCAGCGGGGTTCCAAACTGAATGCAGTTCTCCAGAGTTCTCATGTAGTCTCCGTCCGTTAGCTTGATTACGCTCAGGTTGTTGTCTTTCTCTGAATTCTTCACCCACTTGTTGGCCTGGCCCTGGGGGTCAATCATCAGGGGCCTGCAAGACCACAAGCATTGAAAAGACTACAAAATCAGCAGCAATGTCTCTCCACTCCCAACTAGTTGTGAGCAGTTTCATGTGGGAACCATGTTTAAAAGAAGCATGTGTTTTTGAAGATTTTAATGTTTCGCACATTTAACACAGTCACCAAAAACTTGAGCAGCTCAGACTCACCATCTCCGTGAATTCCTGACAATGACACCATTGTCAATGGAGAAGGAGTCACTAGGGAGGCCTGCGATGTTCCAGGCCCTGATCTCGATGGGGTCCCCCAGAGTCTTACTGAGGGAGAATTCGTCTGCCGATGGAATGTTCTTAGACTGCAGACATCAACATCGGGAGAAAGAAAGAAAAATAAGCCTCAGCTCAAAGATCGTGACTTGAAAACGGATGAATAGAGAACCCGAGGACTTGTACTTGGCACAGTTTGCTCCATGACCGGGTGCAGTCCAGTCTGAAGCCGGCGGTGAAGGCCCCCAGGTAGGCGATGACCCCGGCGGAGATGAGGACATCTCCGGTCAGGTTGTCGTATGTGTTCTGCAGGTCATCGGCTGCCTTGGACCATCTGCCGACAGGTTCCTTCACTTAGTGGCATATACTATATATATAACCAATATAAACAATGACAGTTTGTGTGCGTCGTCCCGACCTCGTCTTCTCTCCGCCGAGGCCACCAATCAGCTTCTCGGCCCTCTCCAACTTCCTGGCACACAGATCCACCTGGATCTCCAGCTGGGCCTTCTCCTCGGTCTTCTCCTCGAAGGTTTTCTGAAGTGCGGCCAGGCGGTCCTCCACCTCCTTTAGCTCAGATCGCTTCTGGTCCAGCAGGACCATGGTAGCGGCCAGGGACTCCTGCGCCTCGGCCAGGCTGGCCTTCTTCGGGGCCACGACCTTAAACACAGACAGCGCCAGAGGGTGAATTGGAGGAAACGTGCGTGTCCAGTATCTCCAGGACGTGTGGATGCAGAATCAGAAACACTGCACCTTCGCCACCCTGTCGTACACCTCCATTGCTTTGATCCACTTGCACAGGCCCTCTGCTGCAGAGGAGGCTTTGGCCACAATACTGGGGTTAAAGTCCGGATTCGTCATGTACTCACTACGGATTTTTTGCATTACAGGTAACTAAAAAAAGGAAAAATAGAAGTGTTGGTCAGAACAAAAAACAAGTGGTTATTATGTTTTAAATAATACAATTATTTTCGGGACACTTACAGGAATGTTGTCCTTGTCATATTCTCTAAGGTCTCGTAAAAAGTTCATGTCCCCCACGAGCTTCTTGCTTGGACCCCAGTAGTCAAAGACCTAAAAACAAAGTAAAGGAAACACTTTGCGGTATTACAAAGAAACGTCAAAATGTTCTTGAATATATCTTTCTATTTCTAACCTTTTTTCCCGTCCCAGCCGGGTCTACGATCTTATCCGGCTTTATCTCCTTCATCACGCACACAGCGGACATCACCAGCTTCACTCCCGAAGGAGGGTTCTTCATCGACTTCACGATGGTGACGTCGGCGGGCTGAAAGCGAAACAGGCGGCTCAACTTAATCAAGGGGTCCCAACGCGGGTCGGTCCGGGGGGGCAGAAGGCCCGCTCACCTTCAAGGTGTCCAGGGCCGAGAGAGCGGCCTCCAGGGCGGGGATGGCCTCGGCCAAGTCGCTCTCGCACTCGTTCTTCAGAGCCTGCGCCTCGTTGGCCTTTATGGTGGCCGCCTCCTCGTCAACGCGCACAACTTTGCTTTTGGCTTCCACCTCTACGGACTCCACTTCTATCACCTGGAGGTCAACGCATCAAACAATTAAAATCCATATCTGCCATATCACTTTAAGCTTCATATTGTTCTGATGATTGGAACTGACGTGTAAAATTATGTTTGTTTTAACGGGCAGGAAAAGAAACAAACCGTAGTGCATTTATTCGGCCCCAGCGTAAAATGTACGACTACAAAATGCAAAAATCAAAGCTGAAATTTAGCAATCATTGATTTCTTCTAAATGTGTGCTTTGCCTCTAAGATTACAGAAAACTGAGGCATAAATGGCAGTAAAAATGGTCAGGATACTCAAATATGCACAGATTTGCTTTTCTGTTGTGATTGATGTTGGTTTGTGAATACACAAGTATTCACCTTCATCATTTTGTGGTTGTCTATCTTTGCCTGCTCCAGTTTGGGCTGCAGGTCCACAAGTTCCTTCTTCATCTCGCTGACCTGCAGGGAATATTATAGTTATAATGACTCAAATACAGAAATGCTGAACATTTTGGATTTCTGGTGTGAAAAGTGCTGCACGTACCTGCGATTCGGCGAAGGCCAGTTGATCCAGACCGTTGGTATACCTCTGCTTTGCTTTCATGACAGTTTCTCTCTTCTGAGTGAGTAGCAGACGGAAGGCAGCAATCAGCTCCAGGTAGGATGTGGGAGTCACGTAGTTATGGCGACCCAGCTCAGAGAGGAATCTGCGATGAGATCAACCACGTAATCAAGGACTCGTGATTTACCTCCGGAGAGAAGTTATAAATAACCGTGTCTTTCACCTCTGAGAGAGCTGCGTTGCAGATGTGTGGAACGTTTTGCAGATGGGTATGACCTCACGCCTCTCATTTCCACTCATCTCCAGCGGGCCGAGGAAGGAGTTCGCCACTCGCTCGAGGGCCTCCTCTGGCCACGCCTACCCGGGGCAGAGGGAAGAGAGGACAGTGAGGACAGGGACAAAGACAGACAGCTGACACTGCTTGGAACAGCACTCTGCTGGGGTAATTGTGAAGATATGGGTCCGGTTCAAATCAACATCTCCGTGACTTGGAGTTGTTTTCTGTGCATCATTCAAGCATACGTGGGCCATTATTTTATTAAATGATTTACGATATTAAACATAAATAGCATCAAACCCGGCGGTTTGGAGTTATACTCCTCCGGAGGTTCTCAGGTAGACAAACACACTAAAAGACATCATGCATTCCCAAGGCCCGTGAAGCACCTGGAACCAGTCGATGGTGCAGCAGTTGACCAGAGACGGAAATTGGCGCAGGCGGTTTCGAAAGGCCTTTCCAATCGGACTGAACGCCACGACGATGTGAAGGTTCTCTCGACAGCGCGCCACGAAGAAGGCGAAAAGAGTCAAAGGACTCAACTCTAGATTCTTATTGCCAGCTTGGGCAACGGGACGCACCGACTGCAGGAGAGAGAGAGAGAGAGAGAGAGAGAGAGACGAAGCACGTTGAACATAAACGAGTGAGGCCTTTGAACCAGGTGGTCACCGACAACCGTTCGAGGCGACCTGCCTCCATGATCTCCTGCTTCTCGTCTATGGCGAACAGGTTGGGCACCTCCCCGGTGTTCAGGACGCTGTCCACGTCTTCCAGAAAGGCCTCGTCTTTGATCTGAGAATCAGTCAGCAAGAACACCGTCTTCTGACCTTTCACCCCGGCATTTTTCAGCAGCATCTAAAGTATCATTTAAAAGCACTGAGTCAGGGTGTTGTTAAATCTTTAAATGTTTGAAAATGCAAAAAGGAAATCAGAAGCAGAGATCAGAATGGCAAAAATGGCCAAAAAAGTGATTCATGCAGGCTGACCTTGAGGTCGTCTCTCCACTCCGTGGTGCCGTAGCTCTTAGAGATCTCAGGCTGGAACAAGGCCATGTGGGCCATGGACGTGGCCAGGCGGGTGATGGACTGGCGTCCGCTGCCTCCCACGCCCACCAGCAGGGCATTGCCCCCCGGCTGCTTCAACACACGGCTGATACGGGACAGGTGCTCCAGGACGTAGCTACATAATGCAGACATTTCTTTAGTTTACAAGCAAAGACAAAGTTGAAAAAACATAGTTTCATTAACCTAATTAGTTAAGTCAAGTCATTTGATCGCATGCTCGTTCTAAAAACCCGGCCCTTCCGTATGTAGCAGGTGGATATTGACTCTATGGTACCAAAGATGTTTACCGAAAGATGACGAGGTTCATGCGATTCTTGTGCATCTGGTTGTATTCACGGAGACACGACTCCACCACTTGGGAAAAACTTTCCATTGAGGGCACCTCGGCGTACAAGCGCTCATCATCCTCCAGGTCGGGGTTCATGTAGTCACCAAACAGAAGATTCCGCATGTCTTCTTCAACCAGCTGAGAAAGGAAGAGAAAATAATATAAAGGTTTTAGTATTCGTTTCATGTGTATTTAAAAGCGACTCCTCTGGTCCTATAGAAGTCTTTGAGAAAATGACTCATGACCTCAGGAAATATTGTAAACATGAGTTTATGGTCTTAATCTCTAGTTTAAAGTCTTTTTCAATAGAGCATTATGCTCATTTAGTGAATTATGGTCCATTTAGAGTCAAACAGAACATAAAGCAGAGGATGTTTTAGGGCGGGGCTTCACGCTGATTGACAGGTCTCTACCGGGTTTACTCCTTTCAACTTTCGCCCTTTCCCAGTGCAATGAACATTAATCGTAACATTTTAGTTGCATCAAAACTTTGGCATATCCTTTTTTTAGCTCCTCCCTCTTGTGTCACTTCTGGTTGAAAAAAAACAAGATGGCGACGGTCAAAAAGGCTTCAAAATTGTAGAAACAAACGGTGACTACAATCACTTCTATGGTATTAACAGACAGAATGCAGATCCTCTTCTTTGTTCCGTTTCCTGACATAAAGCACATGACACAACAGCAAATGTAACTGAACTCTTCTTACTCGGCTGCTTTGCTTCAGGTGATCAAACACCTGGTTGAAGGACTCTTTGAAGTGATTCTTCAGGATGCCGTCCATCAGCTTGTAGAGCCACGCGCGATCTGTGTCGTCCACCAGGCGGTCGTAGAAGACGCGGAAGACCTCGTGGACAAACAGGCGTACCATGGTGCGCTTGTTCTCCAGTGAATCCCTCTTCAGCAGCAGGCAGCCTTGGATCACGCGGGAGAAGTCCCGCAGGTTGAAGGTGTAGTGGGACTTGGCTGGTGTTGGAAGCAGGTTCTCCACGGCTTTCTTATACACCTTTGGTGATTAAAACGCACACAAACTTTATTAGCCATGCTATTAAATGCTATTGCATTGGAAAAGACAAGAGCCGCCTAAGGAGAGTGTTTGGCCATTAAAGAAAAACAGTTTTCGTGTGTTTTTCCGGCAACTTGCCTCCATTGTAGCCGTCACTATTTGGTTTCCGACGGTGAAATATTCCGGCGGGAATTCATTGTTTTTGACGTAGAAGGCCACCACGCTGGAGAAAATGCGAACCATAGTGTCGTCACTGAAGGCGTTGATGCTAACAATGTTGAAGTGGCGCAGAAAGCGGGGCGTCACAGCATTCCTCCCCCCGCCGGGGGGGCCCATAGCTGAGATGAACTGGAGGTCAACCAGAGAGACCTTGGAGGTGTCCTTCAGGTCATACCTGCCGGGGGAATAACAGTTCACTTCCTTTGTTGTCATCCTCATATTTTAATAACGTACAATCTAATAATGGACGCCTCATACCAGTTTCCGTGGTCAATATACTGCCGAAGAAGCTCCACGGGAGGCTGCGCACCAAACTGTTCCAGAGCAGGCATGTTCATGTCGTCTACAAAGATGACACACTTCTTTCCCACGGGGGGCCCGAACACGCCCTTCCTTCTCTTGTCCAACCTGGACATGATGATGTTCTGGAAGTTGCAATAAAACACAGATTCAGCACATTTATTTAAATGGCTTGAATGTTGCAGTCTGATCCTATTTAAACCTAAATGCTGACCTGAGTTTGGTTGGAGCTTGTGCGAGCTGAAAAGTTGACGAAGAAGGGTAGATAGCTGTCTTTGTCCAGATTGTTCATCAGTTTCTCCTTCACGTACACCGACTTCCCGGTGCCGGTCGGACCGACAAACAGGAGAGGCCTGCGGGGAGAAGAGAAGCAGTGGAAAGAATTTTTGAATAATTTATTTAGTCAGATAGTTCATTTGTTCAAATAAATGAGAAACCCTACTGTTAACAGTAATTCAAGGCGATAACGCACTTTAAAGAATGTGTGTGTGTCGGTGCCACTGTGAGCCACGAGAATACTCACACTCCATAAGCGATGCACAGGTCCATGAGGTAGGAGTAGCGGACGGTGTCTATCGTGGGAACAATGATCTCCTGCACTTTGGTGTTTTTGTCCCCCAGGTTGACGTTCTTGATGGCGTCAGTCCAGTGAACCCAGCGGCCTTTTCCTTTGAACTATTCAAGAGATGGCGGTTTGATTTACTGATTCAAAAAACAATAACAAATCCTCTTGAGCGTCATACCTCATAGAAGAAGTCATACACCAGACTTCTGTCGTCCAGGGGACACTCCCACTTCCCCACAATGGCGGGGACAGGGTGTTTGTCCGTCTGTCCGGACAGGATCGTCCTTAAGAACTCACTGAACTTCTCTCTGCTGTCTGCATCACAGCTGCCCCCCGTGGACCACACCAGGGAGAAGGCGAAAGCCGCCTGCAACCAAAGAAGGAAACCAGGGGCGGACCGATGAAAAGATATTATTTCACTGAGATGGAAAGTTAAAACACAACATTTTGGAATATTTAATGGCGAAATAAAATTCCCAAAACGCCAAATGATTAGTCCTTTTACCATGATCCAGGTGCGTATATTCTTATCATCGGAACTACTGTTTACGGGTTCAGTGAGCAGCATCTCAAACAGTCGGCACAAGGACACCACGGTGTTGCTGTCGCTTGTGGAAACAACTTCCTGTCAACAAAATTCAGCATGACTACAAGTCAGAATTTCATATATGGATAAACGTGCTCCACTGGGGGCCCCGTACTCTGCAGTGTTTACGCAGCACCCTGAGGGAAGGCGGAACGAGCCAGTGGAAAAGCTCCAGCAGCAGCGAGCGGTTTTTGGGGCTCTGCAGAGCGTCGGGGAGGTTGTTCATCCAGGAGATCACCAAGGGCTCCCAGCCCAACTGGGACGGCTCCATGTAGATCATCCCGCATCGGCTGACTGTGGCCGGCTGCGTGGGAACAAGACGACCAGAGCAAGACCCTTCTACATCATCCAGATACGTCCCACCCATCGGGCCAGGGACATCGTTCCCATTGGCTGACATTTAAACTCCAGACCTCGAACTCACCGAAGCCTGGGATAAATCCATTGCTTCAAAAATCAGACTCATCTGATTGGACATCTGAATGATCTCACCGCTCATCAGGCACAACTGTGGAGGAAGAGGAAGAACCAAAGAAAGCGTGTAAACCATATTAACACAGTTTATCCCACATATTCACGGCGCTGCGTACCTTTTTGTTGTCATCCAGCACAGTGTTCATGCTCTCAATCCACAGCGTATCTATGGGACCATCAAACACCACCCACTTGCGTTCCGGCGTCTCAGCCGATGCGAACTCGCGAAACGTGTTGGCCACAATCCCGTTCGTCCACTAATAAAAAAGAGAAAGGATCACGTGAAAAGAAAGAGGTGAAGCGTGTTGTAAATACACAGTATCTGTCTGTGATGCAGAAGGAGGCATTGGTTTACCTCGTGGGAAACAAGGTCAAACTGTCCAAAGAGCTGTCCCATGGTGATGGACTTTGGGTTCACTGTCCTGAAGATGACGCTCTTCTCCTCGCCGTAGCCTCGCTTATTCATGAGAGTCAGCGTGTCAGCGAGAACATGCAGCACTTTGGTTTTACCAGCAAAAGGCTCCCCCACCAGCATGAACCTGACACGATAAATAATACACAATTCATGCAATATTAAGTATTACCTCTGAGCTGTATGCTGCACAACTGAATGACTGGAATCATATGACATGTGACAGTGAAATAGAAGTACAACATACCCATGCCTGACTATCATCATCTCGTAGGTCTGGACCATCTTCTCTAAGAAGACCTGTGTTGGCTGTACATTGTGCATTTTACAGCACTCTTTAGCAGCTTCCAGAAACAGCTGCAGGACAATTTACATGACAATATTAATAAATGCTGAGACAAAAGAATAAGAACCAGAGTCATTATTTCTGACCTGATAGTCAGCCTCTGGAAGGGAGATGCCCGGGAACAAGTCGCTGGTGATTCCGTTGAACAGCGGAATATCGTGAGAGAGAAACTTGGGCTCATTGACATCCTTTATGGACCTCAGGAGCTGGATATTACAAAATGAGAAGGTTAAAATAGGGAAACTTGTGTATACTTTGGAAATACTGTGCAGACTATTTGTTATTTAACATTAAAAACATTCATTTCAGCACAATTACCAGTATGTCCTCATTCTCGTTGGGATACTTGAGCTTGAGGTTCCCTGCAGCCACGAGCACAGCTTTGACGGCCCTCATGCCGTAATCGTAATGGAACTGTGAGGAGAGCTGCTCGGAGCAGAGCCTGTAGGTCATCACAATCTTGACCGACAGCGGTTTGGCGTTGAGGAAGCCATATGAATACAGAGAGATCTCTGCTATCAGCGCGTAGTTCGGGACCATCATGGCCACTGTTCGGAACAACACCTGCACCAGAGAGATGGAGCAAGAAGTGGGTAGCGGTCAATGTTGGGCAGTCCCACACTTCTTTCTATTTAATTACATGAAATGAAGGGGAGGTGAAAGCAGTAGGTCCCATCAGAGACCTTGAGGTTGTCTGGAAGCTCCGAGCGTCCTGCGTAGCCAGGGTTCATCGTGATGGACACAAAGCAGTTGGGATTGAGTTTGAGCATGGTCCCTTCGAAGTCAAAGTACTCCAACTTCAGCTCAACGGCCCTCTGGATGCAGAGAACCTGCTGGGCCACTACGGACAGCACCTCCAGCTCAATGCGGTTGAACTCGTCAAAGCAGGCCCACGCACCGGATGAGGCCAGGCCTTTGAAGAACTAGGAGACCAAAACCATTGGTTGGAAAGTGACGTTTGTGCGTGAGATAGAATCAAAAACATTCCTGCCGTGGTTACTTTGCCCATGGCGAGGTAGTCCAGTCCGTCAGAACAGTTGAAGACCACGCACTGCACAGCGAGAGCTTTGGCTAGATCCTTGGTGGTTTCCGTCTTTCCCGTTCCAGCCGGACCCTCAGGCGCACCACCCAAATTCAGGTAGAAAGCCCCAATCTGAGACAGAGGGGAAGCCTATGAATTGAATGTGGTAATACCTGATCACTCGGCGTCGTTCCAATAACGGAGCGATCCTGTTTGAGGAGCCTGTGAGGTATCCCACCAGGGTTCTGTAGCATCTGTCCGTCAGGGGGGTGATGACGAGACGCGGCGAGTTGCCCAGGTACTCGTAGGCGTACTTAACATCACAGTTGATGATGCGGACGCGAACGTCGTCGTTGCTCCAGTAGTAGCGTAGCTGGGCTAGCCACTGGAAGTCGGTTTCATTTGACACACCTGATAAAAAAAGGAGACATTTACATTTGTAAACTAAGGCGGAGCTCTGTTACTTTCGACTCGGCTTTTGGTGCCGCGAGGTACCTTTCTCAATCAGCTCCGAGACCACATCCCTGGCGTGGACGTCGATGGTGACCAGCGCTCCCAGCGTGATGCGCGTTTGTTGAGGCAGTTTCCCTCTCACCAGCCCCACTATGTCACTCAGCTGATTCTTGAGTTGTTCGGAGTAGTTCTTTAAACCCTACAGAGAAGAAAACCCCAATAACTACGGCTCAGCTACGGTGTGATGCTCAGACAAAGAAGGATTTCAGTTGGTGAGGAGTGAGACACTGTTTGATAAAAAAAATGAAAGCAGCTCTATTAATAGATTAGATTCAATCAATTTTAATTTGTTTTTAAATTATCACCTTAATTTCCTCATATTCGTAAAAACAGTTAACACTACTTCCATCAAATAACCGGTCTCTCAAATCCAACAAAACAAGTAACATCTTCAGAGAGAAAGGTGTAAAGCCCTACATCAGGTCCTGCTCTGATGGCTTCATGAACCTCCAAGGTCCAGAAGATCTGGGAGGTGCAGAGCACCACCTGCCCTGGCCACTCCCTGACCCACTGGCTCCGCGCAGTCTCAGCATAGGCCTGCAAGCACAACCATTGAACTAAGTTCACACATCATGCGATCCATGCACAACATGACGGCAATAGAGTAAACAAGTCATCAGTATGTGTTATTTGCGGTTTTGGAACGGTGATCTCACCACCCTGGATCGGGCTACTACATCCCTGACACTGCGAATCATCACGTCCTCCACCTGCACCAGCCACTTCTCCACAGCGCCTTTGGCTTCGGAGGTGGAGATTTGCTGGATGAGCTGAACCCGCTCACCCTCGCTGCTATGCATGGCCTGGGCATGAGTAGGGTACACAGCTCACTTAAGGTCCAGCAACCATGGTTTCGTGTTACAGTCACAAAATGTGCAACAGCCTTGCCTGGATGTCCAGATTGGGTAAGAAGTCCAGTTTGGAAATACCCTCAAAGCACTTCTTCAGATGGGGTTGCACTAGTAAGGGGTCTTTGGTCTCAGACAGTATCTCCAGCATTTCATCGTTGGACAAGAAGAAGAACCTGGCAGGGGCATCATGAGTTTAAACAAAAATCTGTAACAATGACAACAAAATAGACAAAAGAAACCTGACAATATGTTTTCATCTACCTTGGAAAGAAGAGACGCTTCTTCTCCAAATAGGCATTCAGTCCTTTCATGATGCTGTCCAGAAGGTTGTTACAATTCTGCAGTTTCTCCAGCAAACCACTCAGAGAGGTTGCTGGCAGAATCTAGAATTAAAAATCATCACCTTTCACCAACTTCTAATGTGTCCACTGAAAACCACTGAAAACCTTTTGTTGACGACTACCTTTGGGTTCTTAACGCAGTGCCTCATGACCTCTTTCCAGTTCTTGTCAACAGTTTGGAAAAGTCGTCCTTCTTCAGGAATCTGCTGCATGATGTCCTGGGAGGAGAATATGGGCTCCAGGTAAAGCCACTGGGCCTGCACCTTCAGCCATTCATCTATGGTCTCCTGGATACGAAGCAGACGCTCCTCCCACATCTGAGGTCACCAAACAAACAGATGAAAAGTAGCAAAACTCCCAAACTGCAAACTGAGAATCACAACCATTGGGTGGTCGGACTCACTTTGATCTCCTTTTCAAAAGGTTTGCTGAACGGTGAGCCCCTCATAGTCTGAGTCTTTACGATCTGGTCATCGAGCATTTGCTGGATCTCGTCCAAGGCATTGAGGATGGACACTCCGGTCTCCCTGTGAGGTTGATGGTTGAAAGAAATACCATCCCAGATATGCACCATGGTTTGCATAGCCTTCTCCAGGGAAAACTCCTGTAGAGACACAGCATTCAGTACATTGACTCTTTAATAAGCTTTTATCAAATGCTGCAAAAAGCAAACACCCGTTTCAAAGCACTTACTTTGCTGGCAGTTGCGCTGATGGACTCAAACTCTTCCAGGTACGGGGTCAGGTTTTGTTTGAGAACTTTGTTTAGTGTGGAACCAGAGTCGGGAGTCAGGTCATACCCCACTATCTCTGACATCTGATCCCAGTGGCGACCTCTGATGCCCGGATTGCACAGGATGGACACTAAGGGGATATGCACCTGCCGATGCAAACACATTCAGGGTTTAACATCAAGGACAAAGACTTACTGCCAGACCTGTGATGAGCCCCTCGGAGGGGACAGACACATGCGATACCTTGAACTTGTTGATCTGGTCCATCACGGTGGAGCACAAAAGTACTGTGGGGCCCTCCTGCTTCATTGGATCATCCTGAAAAGGTGCTTGCTTCGTCTTCCCAGCGATCTTCTCCATCTCCTGCTCGGCCTTATTCTGCTTCTGTTGGAAAAGCTTGTGCATCTTGAAGACCTCCCGAAAGAACTCGTCCACTTTTACCTCCATGCTCTCGCCATTCAGGTCCTGGAAGGAACCGTCCATCCATCTTTTCACAAAGAAGATGAAAAAGTTAATACAGGGAAATGTTTTTGGTGGGAACGCGTCAGATCTTCGAGCTGATATCACACCTGCTTTGTGTGCGCTGCCACGTGGTCACAAGTGCAAACAGCTTCTGATACGGTCCGATACTTTCTTTGATGACCTCCACTTCTGGGTAACATGTCTGGTCCCATTGGTAAAAGGCCTCCTCTTTGTTAATGAAGACGATCTCCTCGTCAGCCTCCTGAAGGAGTCTCTGGACCGTTCTGATATCTGTTACATACTGCCCAAAAAGTCATGACGAGAATATTATTTTCCATCGCACAGCTACAAGAAACACTGTATAAAAATTCTATATAATTTGTGTTTGTGTTACGCTCTGGGTTTTCCCAAACTAGTTCTTTGACGGTATGCTGCCGATGTGTGTACCTGCTGCATCATGTCCAGCTCAGAGCAATGTGGGAACTCCCCTATCCTGCGCCCCAGCTTTTCAAGCTGTACCATCAATCTTTCTCTTCTAGCGCGCAGCTCCTGCTCTCCTGTACGCTTGGCCTCCTGCATCACCTAGAAAATGGCAAAGAGATCCAGAATGGGGTCATCTTAAAAAGAAACCATGATATGCTGTCATCTGCAGACCCGAGGTCGTTACCTCATCGCTGAGTTCAAAGGCACGACGGATTTTCTTCGGCCAGAGAAAAAGGGTCGTATCAAGCTCCTGATCCTCGGGCTCGACGGCGTGCACCTCCAGGATGTAGATTAGTCTACAGAGGGCTTCCTGTCACAATGCAATGTGGTAAACTGCTGTTAGAATATATATATATAAAATAACTCAACTCAAAATGCGTGTGTGAGATTCAAGTTATTCACCTGCATTTTCTGTTCAATTTCTGCGATACCCTTTGTCTTAGTGAAATGAATGTGATCAATGATCTGGGTCATTTCTTCTGTACTTTCTGGTACTTTCAGAACATTTTCTCTGATGGCTTCAAATTCAGAGCAGATCCTTCGAATAGACACAAGAAGAATTGTGACAAGAAACAGGATCTTACACACAGACAGTTTTGTTACCTTGTGGTGAGATTTGGTAACATATAACGGTGAACTACGATAGCCAATGCAAAAACATTAAAAAGGAGAATGCAGTGTTTGGATAATCAAATCTGATCTACTATAGAAACATGACGGCCTGCTCCGTGAACACAACAATTCTTATTTTCAGGTGATCATGCACTTGAGCTTCTATTTATGCCGATAGATTTTCATAAATGCTGCAAACTGCTCCTTCAGAGAAAGGTTACAAGAAGTGTCTCACTGTAGGCTCAGCTCCCGGTGGCTGGTGATCACTCTCTTCAGAAGTATTTCTGCATAATTATTTGCTCTGTTGGCCAGCCCCTGATTCAGCTCTTCACAGTCCAGATGGACCATCAAGAAGTGGGCTCTGGCTGGAAGGCTTGTAATCTCCTTCGACACCACACAAAACTCCTCCACTTCCTGTAAAGACGCAGTGAGAGTGAAAGTCATCAGATCATAACAAGTCTCATAACTCATAACAAGAAACGTTCTAAAATGCATGCGGCATTAATGAAACTATGACTTGTTACCTTGGTGTACTCTTCAAAAGAGTGCTCCTCTTCCAAGAACTTCTCCACTCTGGCATGCGCAGTTCCATTGACAAGCCAGTCATACTGGTCAACTGCAAAACAAAGCAAAGAGCAAAGTCAGCAATAAACTGAAGTAAAATCCACGGGATGTTGAACAGGACTTATTGGACAGTAAATATCACCATAGTTCTGCAGGTGCTTGTCAGGTTCCTCCAGGTTCTCGCCCACAGCTGTCTTCAAGATGGCCCGAGCCCGAGCAATGATGTGGTCAGCCAGCTTTGCATTCACAAACGAAGACTCGCCTCGTGCCATCCATGACTGCATCGTGTGTACCTTCTGTGGGTCGATGTCATCCATAACAATACTTTAAATCGTTAAAAAGTGTTTATTTCCCTTTGAATGGCTTTCAACATAACCTCACCTGCAGTGTGTTTGTGATGGCATTCAGAATCTCAAAAACAGCAGCTTCCAGATCTTCCAAGGTGGGATAAATTTCCATCTTTTTATCATCCAGCGTCAAGACCATACGAAAGATGGGCAAAAGGTGCCGATTGCTGGGATCGAACACATTGACAAACTCCTCCACACTCGTCTGAAGCAAGGATTTCAACTGGGAGGTGAAGAAGAAAGAATGAGTCTGACTTAGCAACCATCAACACATCGACAAAAAGCACTGCAGGGGCCCAAATAGATGATCTGTCATGGCTAGATTTTCACATGGCTGGTTGTACAAAAAGACTGACAAATGAAAAAAAGATGATCCAATATCTATAAAATAACCTACAAAAGTCAAAAGCAAACAGAGTAGAACACGTGAACAGTGTGTGTGTGTGTGTGTGTGTGTGTGTGTGTGTGTGTGTGTGCGCGCACATCTTACTAGGATTGAATCTTATTATAGGATAGAATTGAATGAGGCTATATCTCTATAAATAAAGGACATATATATATATATACCTAGTGTTACGAAGGAGGTCCCTGTACCGCCTTCCTCTCGCCACCGGAGGGACCCTTCTCCCGAGTACTAACTGGTTTTGAACTCCATCTCCCATCATGCTTCACGCCAGGGACTGATTGCGCAACACCACTGATTACACACACACCTGCACCTCATCTACACACACACACCTGCACCTCATCTACACACACACACAAGAGCCACGAACACCCACGCACTCACTGCGAAGTCTTGATTCTGCCCCGGCTGTCATTTCTGAGCGTTTTCCCCTTGTCTTGATCCCTGTTTATTGACCACGGACCGTACTCCATTGCTGACCGCCCCTTGCCCACGACCACTCGGATTGTTTATCGGACTGTGATTCTCTCTGCCTGCCCCGACCCCTGCCTGCCCACTGACCACGATCTTGTCTGTCCTACATTGCCCTGTCTGCTGTCTTTGACCCTGCCTGTCTGATACCCCAATAAAGAACTGCGAATGGATCCCTCCGTGTCCGGCGCCTCCTTACACCTAGCCTCATATATATATATATATATTATATATATATTATATATATATTATTTTTTGATTTTTTTTATATACACACATATAATGTACATGTATACACACACATAAATACACGTATACTGTACATCTCTTGGTGTTTTTCAATGTAATTCTCTTGCCAAAAAAAGGTATAAAACAAAGATAAAAAAAACGTTATCATAATTCATATATTCAAGAACTGGTTTTGATTTAGGAATGATCAAAACAACCGTAAGTGAAATTCCTTTGAATGGTTCATTCTGACTCATCATCAGCATCATCTCACCTGAATGGAGATGAGGGTGGACGCACAGTCAAAGAAGGACTCCAGTTTCTCCTCTTTGACTTCAGTCAGGGTTTCTAGTAGGTGGATGACTTTGGGAAACCAGGTATTCATGATACGATCTTCTGTCTTCTTACACTCCACAGACATTCGGACCTGTAGGCTCTTACAATCCACAGGTCCGGAAGCACTGAAGCCCAAGTTAAATCAAAAAGTAAACTTGAGCAGCGCCATGATTGTTCCGCGGTGTGTCTTTCCTTACCGGCATCCCGAAAGATCCACCAGGACCAGCGGAGAAAACTTCATGTAGCCGATATCCAGGACGGCTTGCATGACCGGATGAAGGACGTGCAAATTGTTTTTTATTGTTTTGCGGTTTCTGATGAAGCTCTTGTGCCACGATTGGGAGAATTCAATAACTCTGCGAGAGATTGGAAGTGTAGAATAAAAAGGGGGCATAAAAAAGAACAACTACTAGTTGTTAATCTTGGATAAATCCCTCACTTTGTTTGGGCATCCGTCTGTTCGTCTGAGACGGGACCTTGTGCATATGGATCCTTTAGCACTGTGTTCACTAAATGAAGGAAACAGAATGAGACACGGGTCACCTGCAGTTCCGATGCACCCTGACCCTAACTACCAATACCTGTGTGCTTGACGATCACATTGTGGAAGTTGTCGCTGACTTCCTTGCAGAGCTCCTGCTGCAGCTTGTTCATCTCAGGGGCCCCTTTCAGCTTGGAAGAGGCCACGATGGAGTCCAACCAGCCCTGCTGGATTGGGGGGAACGGGCGGCTCTCTACGAAGCGCTTCAGCACCGTGTAGTTCATCTGAAAAAAGATAAGAAAAAGAGAAGCCTGACATATACTATATATATATATTTTTAACTTAACGCCAGTCTCTTCACACGTCACATGCAACACGAAAGAAGATCTTACCTCACGCTTCCGCTCCTCGCTAAGCATCTGTAAAGGTGTTGATACAAACATGCCACGTTATACTGTGAAATGTTTGTACACGCATCAATATTTAAAAAGTGTGCGCAGGTAGAAAGTTGTCACACATACAGAAGGTGGAAACTGCGGTTGTGGTGAGCGGCTGCGTCCTGCTCCCCTCTCTCTGCTCTGTCTGCGGGCCTCCATCGCCCGTGACACCCTGCAATAACCCAGTCAGCGAGCTGTCACCCCGCAGGGACCCCCAGGGCCCTACTGAATAATGAACGGACTAAATGACAGGGAGTCATTCTCTAACAGTCATGGAGTATATACACACACTATCATGCGGAGGCGCTCCCGCAGCACTCTGCTCCTCTTGCGCCTCAGCGCTGTCTTTGGGACCGTTACGGTGTCCTCCTGCGCTGCGGGGGGCTGTGCCTCCTCACGCCGGCTCCGGCTGCCCATAATGGGGGGCAGGACGGGAAACTTCGACATGGTCGCCCTCTGTGGCAACGCGCCGCTGAGAAGAAAAAAAACCATGAAATAACGTGAGGCTAATTCATTGCTAGGCTAACCGACCGTTAGTCATAATGCTGCATTTGGCACTGGCCAAGCTAACGATAGCAAATGTTGCATTTGTATTCACATTTTTAAAGGTTTTCGTTACAGTTGAGAGAATAACAACAGGCCAGCTACCTGTTCACCTGCTCGTTCATTCTATATCGCCCTTCGTGGGGTGACCGGCCGGCGCTTATTTTAATCCGTACTCATGTATCCCGCGAACGGAGTCCCGGGATGAAAGTTAACTTTGTCGTTTCCATAGCAACAGTAAACACGGAAGCGATGGGAGGCGCGGGGGGTCGTTCTTAATGCCGACATCGAGGCTCCCCTACTTACAAACCTAATACAGGGCGACACATTCGTTATATTAGATTAAAGCCATAGATAACGATTAAGTTGTGACAATAAAATAAAACACCCATTTCAATAAACACAATAAAGTTTATTATTTTTGTTCAAGTATGGTGGTTTGAATTCTTCATCAGACCTAAGTTAGATCATTTATCTTTTTTCTTTTTTCAATAAACACATGAAAGACACTACCTAAGGTTCTATGTTATTTAATCTTTATTGATTGGAGAGTCACTGCTACTTCAGACTATCTACATTACAGGATTCCACCAGTGGAGGTCGCTTTCGTGCGAGCTGCTAGTTTTGCTGTGCTTTTAGTGTTGCTTTCAGTGTTGAAAAAAAGAAAATGTTTATTATGCAATGCAAGTAAAAGAACACATCCAGTGAATGTTTTTGAATTCTATCAATAATCTTACTAATCAGTACGATTGACACCAATCCATAGGGGCGGATTTAGAAAGACATTTTAATAAGTAATGTAAAATCCCAGTCGCCAGAGACTGCAATACTTCTGACTCACTGTGGGGGCAGCACTGCGTAATTCCCCGAGAAGTTTACTGGTAATAAATAACCAGAAGAAGAATAAGAAGAACAGCCTCTCCTTCGCTAGCTAGCTAGCTGCGGGAAAGTAGCGTCAAACAAATCAGGTATCGTAAAATGTACCTTCATAATACGTGTCTAAAATGTTATATACATTTCGGTTGAAGACAATAAACCAGAACAACATTCTTTTTGGATGGTTGTATTTAATATACGTTCGCCGAGAGGGGGGAAGTTGTCTTTGTTTTGATTCGTGTTAACGAAAGTCGGGCTTCAATGTTGTGTTTTTCACCGAAGGCCCGAACTGTTGTGACTCGCTCGTAAACTAAGGAGCTAATTCCCAAATCCGTTGTAACGTCATTATACGTCACACAAATGCCTTTCTTCATCCTCTCATAAGATAACCGTTCTTTGTGTACTCGTTAAAGGATATTATCATAATGAGTTATGCGGAGAAGCCGGACGACATAACAAGGGAAGAGTGGATGGATAAGCTCAACAACGTCCATATTCAAAGAGCTGATATGAACCGGCTCATTATGAATTACCTGGTCACAGGTGAACTACCGTTTTTTATTTGTTATTAATATTCAGTTATCTCCCACTCTGTGGCGGTGCATGCATGAGGAAATGTGCAGGATTTTCACCTCTATTTCGGTTCAATAGAGGGCTTCAAGGAAGCAGCGGAGAAGTTCAGGATGGAGTCTGGAATAGAACCTAGTGTCGACTTGGACTCCCTAGATGAGAGGATTAAGATCAGAGAGATGATCTTGAAGGGACAGATCCAGGACGCCATTGCACTGATCAACAGCCTGCACCCAGAGCTGCTGGATACTAACCGTTACCTCTACTTCCACTTACAGGTGAAATAGAACTAACTGCCTACAATTTGGTACACATCTACGTCTTGCACTTTTGGCAATATCGCTTCTACTCGCATTCACGCCCTGTTGCGTCCTTCGCATTTGCAGCAGCAGCATCTGATCGAGCTGATCCGTTTGAGGGAGACCGAAGCGGCCCTTGAATTTGCCCAGTCACAGTTAGCAGAGCAGGGGGAGGAGAGCCGAGACTGTTTGACGGAGATGGAGAGGACGCTGGCGCTGCTGGCTTTCGACAACCCCGAGGATTCACCCTTTGGGGATCTGCTCAATATGATGCAGCGACAAAAGGTACGCTGGGAGCATGTCGGTAGAGTTCATAACTGTCTTGTCTTTCAAAGTCTACAGTGTCATAACCCGTCTCCGTCCCTCAGGTATGGAGTGAAGTGAATCAGTGCGTGCTAGACTATGAAAACAGAGAGTCAACACCCAAGCTGGCCAAGCTGCTGAAGCTTCTGCTTTGGGCTCAAAATGAACTTGACCAAAAGAAAGTGAAGTATCCCAAAATGACAGACCTCAGCAAGGGAACCATCGAAGACCCAAAATAAGGACCTATAGTGAAAACATACAACACCATACCAAGAAACGGACACACTTCCTTTATCTATTTATACCCCAAGAAGCTGGCTCCTATAGAGTACAACCTTTTCTTTTTTTGTAAGGGTTGCTTTTTGATACTTTAATAACTCAGAATGTGCAAACTGGATCGATGGCATTTCAAAATGACTTCTCATACTTAAGTAACATGCAGACCGTTATTATAATTGACATATTTGTTTATGTGAAATGGGTATATTTCATTTCCTCTAGTTTTTCTGTCTGTTGGCAGGGAAAGTTGTCGCCATAGAAAAGTGTGAATAAAGCCTAAATTAGGCTGTCACTATCCATGTGTGACGGGTTTGATGTTCAGGGAAAATGGTTGTCTAGGTGTGCACTTCCTATAATAAACAAACCTTTACTTTACATCCAGACATACACATTTCAGCTAGTAATTCTTAACTAGTATTCTGTGACGGCATTAGCCAAAACGAGATACTCGAGATCTTTCAACCTACTGTGACTTTGAAAGTTGAATTTAGCTTGATGCTTGAGACATTATAAAAAAGATGCAAAAATAGACATAGCTATACATCACAGCAGCAGTTAACAAATGGATCAAGGCAAGATTCCTGAAGGGTAAAAAAAAGTTTAGAGGCAGCCTCAGTTTCATGAAGTTATAAAATATCACAGATATTAAAAGTTGAATGAATACGTCTGTCTGCAGACGAGGACACTTGATGACATGTGTGGAACAAGTAGCTCTTTTGCTAAATTTGATGTGCTTTTTTTTTGCTGGGATATTGTTTTGCAATAAACGTGGAATTTGAAACTGCGCAAGTCATAAAAGACTTCAAAGCTTTGAGTATTTTTTATGTATCTGACAATTATAAAGTACATTTACTTGAGTATCCAGGTGAAGGTAATATCTTTCCACTTCACTACATGTGAGAAAGAAACACAATTAACTCCAGTAGAGACAACAAAGATTTGTAATTCATTCTCAATATATGAGGCAATAGGTTAAACTATTTACCCGAGCGGTTAAACTACAATCTGCCTCCGATACAACATGCTTACGTTACATTTCACATCAGAAACAATGATCCAACAATACGTATATCACTCCATCAGTGACAGTGTAAGTAAAAGTATTTAGGCATTACTAGCTAACCTCTCCGAAAGTATTCAAAAAATGTTGAGGCGGAGGCATCACATTTCATGAGTACATCACATGTTTGCTCTGTGAATGTTTATCTGTAAATCCACAGATTTTGCATGGTGAGCACTTTTTGGTGTAATAATGTTTTTAATACTAAAATTTTAACTCCAGGACTTTAAATGCATTGTAAATATGGCAAATTCTATTCAAATTTCTGAATGTTTCTTCCTCTGTGAATAAAATATATTACTTTTAATGTGCTATTTGGGATGTAGGGCTACTTCCTGACCACTATGATGGTACAGTTTACCATCATACATCGTGTATTTAGTATATAATTAACCTTCTTCAATGAAACTTTTAGTTCTTCTCCCTTACTGTGTGTTACACACATTATTATGGATGGATTGTGTATCCTTGTAACTACTTGCACAGTACGTCATGTTTCTGTTCAAACACAATGACATGCGTAACATTTCACACTGTAAATATGAAACTTTTACCAAAATAGAATAAACACATTGCTTATAAGGCGAGTCCTTCCTCCAGCAGCAGCCCACAGGAGGAAAGGGCCGCTAAAAGTCGCGCAGACTGCTGCGTGTTACATAACGAGAGCCCGCTGCGTGTTCCACACCAGCGCGCAAACACACGTCTCCACCCGGAAAGGACCGGTCAGGTGGAGCCTCGGTACATCCTGGTGCTCAAACGATGCTCCCGTAGACGGACCCCCCCCCTCCGCTCCGTGTATTTGCACCGTCACGATTGGAGACGCGCGCAAGAGGACCGGAGCCGTGCGTCATCGAGGATGACACCGGGCCGCGGTGTGTGTGAGGACCCTCCGGTAAGGAGCTCGTTTAACCCTACCGATCACCAGAAGAACTGCGTGGCGGGCAGGAGAGAAAAAAACTGACACGTGGATTACTCCTCCTCGGTCATTAGGGGGGGGGGGAAACACAAACGCACACACAGGGACACACACACGCAAGCTCAGTTCTGCGGTCATCGCCCGGCTGGTTATGGATCAGACCTTCGCGTTCAGATATGGTTTGTAACTTTGTCACAAAATTGACTTTTGACGACTCCGTCGACCGGAAACAAAGTGACGAAGAAGCAACCCGACGGATGAGAGGAAGGAGCCGCCGATAACTCGCGTGTTGAATGGCAGTTATTCAAAAACATGGCAAGAAACACAGTCCCGACCTGGTGTGTCAGAAGGAGAGCGCCCCGCCCGACAGGACCGGACCCCCCGGGGGCCACAAGAAGTGGTCCGAGCACAACAACACCACCTGGTCCAGGTAACGCGTTTTAACATAGACTTTATTTCTGGCGGCGCTGGGTTTTCCCGGGGGGACGTAAACGTCACACGTGTTTATCCGAATCCTCCGAGAGACGATCGGTTAACCGACGTTAACGGTGAGAGTCGGACTCTTAATGTCCCGCACGAGGAGTGTTGATATCTGTGAGATGTGGACATGTCTCCATGTGAAGGACCTCTGACTTGTCCTACTGGTAAAAAAAAAAGAAGTGACACGTAGGAGCTTTTGCTGGGTCAGATGTGATGTGGTAGAGCCACAGATGTAGAGATATCAGGTTCAAAAAGGAAGTAGCGTTTTTTCCTTTTAAGGGAAGTGGTGTTTCCTTTACGAAAAATGCTCCATCAGTTATTAGTTCACCGTTACACCCATAAACCAGATCTTAACTCTCCATCTGAACCCTAATGAAGATGCACTTTAAGAAGGTAGGGTACCAAACCAGAGAAGGTTACCTAACTAGTGTCTTCTCAGGTGGGGTTCTAAGATTCTAGAACTTTCTAAAAGTGGTGGAACTCCACGTAGCAGCTTCATTGACTCCTATTGAGTGTACTCTTTATACATCATGTGGTTTTATGTCAAAGGTTTCTTGCATCAATGACCCCTGATTTCCCCCCCCCCCCCCGTTCACCTACAGACCAGTGGCGAGGGTATGGACCGGGGTGCTGCTGCTCGGGACGTGCCTCCTGTACTGCGCCCGCGTGGCGATGCCCATCTGCGCCGTCAGCATGGCGGAGCAGTTCCAGTGGAGCAAGAGGGAGTCGGGCATGGTGCTGGGCAGCTTCTTCTGGGGCTACTGCTTCACCCAGGTCTTCGGAGGCTACGTCAGCGACCGGTGGGGAAACCGCACTCCTGTTGTGTTGTCTCACCTGTTTCATCTCCCCGCCAAGCCCGTGTTGCCTGAAATGGAACGCGCTCACACGGGGCGGGTGACGCCGTTGTGTTCGGGGTATTTTTGTGTCGTCATGCCGTTGGCTCTGTGTCGATCAGATAAGACTTGCTTTGGAATGAAAAGTCAACGCTGAGATCCGTCCGCCTGTGCGCTTTGTCTCCGACAGCGTTGGAGGGGAGAAGGTCCTGGTGCTGTCGGCGGCGGCCTGGGGCTCGATGACCGCCTTCACCCCGATCCTGGCCTACTTCTGCTCCCAGCCGATCTTCTCCATGACGCTGGCCCGGTTCCTCATGGGTTTGTTGCAAGGTGAGCCGGCCTGGAACTGTCATAACTCCTCGGGAGGGACACAATTTCAATTTGCAAAAACAAGTTGATAATAAAAACAAACAACGAGCCTCTCGCCTGTCAGGAGGAGGGAAGCGTCACAAGCATTCCACACATTCCTCCCGGGGGGGGTTTGTCTTACTCGATGACTCGCATCGAGTCAGCCTATGTTTGTTTTATGCAGTGAGGTCCAAAGTCCAGTTAAATTTGCATTTTTTATGAACTTCAATCATTCAGTAGCTCACCAAATGGCATTTATAGACCTCTGTTGACCACTATTCGGAATTACGACATGTTTACTGTGTGGCATCTTTATTTTGTCCTTGTTTACCTGGCAGGAGGTGTGTCTGTTGGCAGGAACGTCTTGTTACGCAACCGGAGCAGGAAGATGTTCAATATTGTCTTTTTCTGTCCTGATTGTAGGGGTGCATTACCCGTCCCTGGCGAGCCTGTGCTCCCAAAAGGTGGTGGAGAGTGACCGAGGCTTCCTCATGAGCACCGTGGCCAGCGGCTCCTACCTGGGGTGAGTCATAAGGGGAGGGGGGGAGGGGGGGGTGATTGAGTCTGATTCGCCAGATATGTAATGACTCGACTTCTCTCTTGATTTATTCCCTCAGTACACATTGTGAAACATGAGTTCATGGTCTCCGTCTCTAGTTTCAAGTCTTCGTCAATACAGCATGATGTTTATTTTGTGAGTTATGGTCCATTTAGAGTCAAACAGACCATAAAGCAGGGGATGCTTTAGCGCGGGGCTACACGTTGATTGGCAGGTTTCTACTGTGGCGTTGTCTTCACTTGTTGTTTTCACTTAATGAACATTCATTTCAACATTCTTAGTCTCTTATTCAGCCATCAGTTGTACTTAGCTCCACCCTCTCGTCTCTCAAACCAGTGGGTCATGTCCCCTTTATGATCTTTTTTATCTTCATGTGTTTGCATCTCATAGTTGTGGTGTCCAGGGTGTGTTTGTTTGACTTGCCGTCTCTCGTGACCTTTTGTCCCCCTCAGCACTCTGGTGATCGGCGGGGCCGGCTCGCTCATGCTGGACCTGTACGGCTGGCAGAGTGTCTTCTACGTGTCCGGCCTGCTCTCGGTCCTGTGGGCCTACTGCATATGGAAGTACCTGCTCAGAGGAGAAGGCAAGGGAGCCTCCTCAGCGGCCGCTGTGTGCTCACTGTGTGTGTTCCTCTTGTGTGCTCACGTGCATGTGTGCGTCTGCAGGACCGATCATCACCCTGGAGTCCCTGGGGGGTGGAGGGTCCCAACCCAAACTGTCCAAAAGACACTGGCTGAGGCTCCTCAGACAACCTGCAGTCTGGTGAGATGAAGGACGTGTTGGTTGGTTGTTGGCTGTGTGTAACCTAAGTATCTCAGCCTCAACAGCTCATAATGTGGTAGAACAGCTTTTATATGTAGAACACAAGGCCTCTGGACGCCACTGCTTTGAATAAATTATATATGAAAAACCTTTAGAATCAAGAGCGGAATGAAATTGTAAAGTTTGGTTGACGTAAGAGCTGCTGAAGAGGATTTCTGAACAAACTCTTTTTAAAGATTTTCCCATAACAGAAATACATCTAGAGAAGGAAACAAGTAGGTCAAATGATGAGAAGTTACTCAAAGGAATGGACTCGCTTAGTTATATCTTGAACTCGATGTTCATTTGTTCCTCTGTTTTCACGCCCATCAGCGCTGTGATCGTCACCCACCTGTGCACAGCCAGCACCTTCTTCACGCTTCTGTCGTGGCTGCCCACCTTCTTTAAGGACACTTTCCCCGACGCAAAGGTGACTTCCTGCACACAACCTGAACGTCAGAGCAGGGCTTCAAGTAGAACGATCCCACAGGGGTCCAGTCTGTTGAGATGCTTTTAATGCTAGCCGCTACGGCTGACCGCCATGTGCAGGCGACCCACCACACTGGTTCACACGTGTGGCCTTCTCTGCAGGGCTGGGTGTTCAACGTGGTCCCCTGGCTGGTGGCCATCCCCTCGTCCCTGTTCAGTGGCTTCCTGTCGGACCACCTCATCGGTCAAGGTAGCGCCGCCTGACGGCCAGATGGTCAGCTTGTACCCACGAGGCGGCTAAGTAACTCTCTCTTGGTCCCCACAGGCTACGACACCGCCTCCGTGAGGAAGATGATGCAGGTACGAGGCGTGACATATCACGTGCTGTTCTGTTGTTTTAGTCTGTATTCATTTTATTTATATATAATATATCACTTTTTGAATTCCGATTGAGATTGTGAGTCTCATTGGCTCTGTTAGTTTTTCTCCATGGGCGTGTCCAGTGTGTTTACCCTCCTTCTGTGTGGCAACACCACCTTCACCTGGGCTGTAGCCTTCGTGTCTGCCACCATGGGCTTCACCACCTTCAGCCACAGGTACATCTGATTAGTGAATTCATATTGACTCCGATATGTCTCCGAATGTCGGTCCTTAAAATCTGCAGTAACACTAGTTTTTTTTTTAATGAGTTTCTAATTGTTCATGTGTTGCATTTCCATGTCAGGAACCATTCAGACACAGTCAGGTGTTTGCAGACAACCAAAAAGTTAGGACTAAGACGAGTGTTTTAATGCAGAGCCTTTAAGGGTTTGAGTTCCGCTCTGTGACACTTATTCTAATCCACAGAAAACAAAGATAGATTCCTCTTCATTCGTCTCTTTTGTTGCCATTTAAACCTCACATGTGTGTCTTTATACAATAATACAAAGGTTCAGAAGGTGACCGACCTCTTCTCTTCTTTTTCAGCGGCGTATCTGTAAATGTTCAGGACCTCGCTCCCTCCTGTGCTGGAGCGTTATTCGGTGAGTTCCATAAAAACCTTTTTTTTTTTTTTTGTTAAACTGAGACGATCAAAGTACGGAATCTTTAATCTGACGCGCGTCCCTTTCACAGGGGTCATGAATACGTGCGGGGCGTTCTCAGGTGAGTTCCTGCCACATGGCGGCAAAGTAGCGAGGGACACGAGCCGTCAGTCATGTGCACGTGCATTCTTCATCAAGGGAACTCGGGGTCCTGTGAGGGTCTGTGTGTTTAAACATGCGTGTGTGGTATGGCCTGAATGGCGTTCCCCGTGCAGGGGTCCTCATGGTGTATTTCTCGGGGTACCTCATCGAGACCACGGGCTCCTGGACCTCTGTGTTCGGCCTCATCACCGCGGTCAACCTGCTGGGCCTCTGCACCTTCCTGGCCTTCGCCGAGGCCCGCCGGGTCGACATCGACCCGAGCAAGGCCCGCCACGCCAACATCCACATCTGAACTAGGGGCCATCGGACGGAGCCCACCCCCCCCACCCCCTCGGGGCATTGGCAGAAAGCCCTTTTTGATCGGTGTCTGGCTGAGAAGGAACGGCGAGAGTTTACTGAAAAGCACACTGTGGGATCTGTTCACTCAGTGAGGAGCCCCCCATACGTGAGAGGGACGGATGCTGTGGGGGGGGGGGCACCTGAAGTCTTTTATTAGCTGGCTGAGTGATACCTCATTACCAAGCCCCTAATTACCTGGCGCTCTAATGTCCTCTTCCATTTACCTGCTACTGTCCTCGTCTCCATGGTTACAAGCTCATCTCATCGCTGCAGTCGGGGGGGGGGGGGCGGTACAAGGCTTTGATGGGGCGCATTCTCCCTGTTTGTTGCTTTTAAAGAACATGTTTGGGGTTGAGAGACCGCGGTTGTATGTAATAGAAATACCTCACTTGATTTATTTCGGGATTACTTTGGAGTATATTTATATTTCTTGATTTCGTTTTTTTTTTTTTTTAAATGAATATTTTAAGATGGAAAAACACATCGGGTTAAATGAAGTATGAACAGTACGACGAGCCGCGTTAGTTTTCCTAACTTCCTTTCTGACCTCCACCTCGTAGGAAAGAAACGTCTTCTCATAATATCTTCTCAGTGAAAGCGGACAAAATGAACCGTGATGATTCTAATTCTGAGGCTCAGTGGAGGAACTGAAGAACATTAACCTCCGGCTGAATGTAGTTTGTAGCGTTTAGCGCTTCATCATCAGTGCAGATGTTCTTTCATTATTCATTCATTCATTATGTTGTGCCTTTTTCAAGAGGAGGTGATGTGTCTGTGTGTCATGACCGACACACAAAGCGCGTTCCACAAACCCTCAGAAGTGATATTCTTTTTGTAACGTTGTTACATAGTTTTGGTCGTGTTTACAGAAAAGTGGGCCAGGATTTATTGAAAACATTTAGTCTCTGCCTCACAGAGCAACGATACGCTTTCTGTACATCAGCCGTATTCAGATTGTTGTTTACTGACTATTTACAATAATTTATTTAATATAAAATCTGATACGTCACTTTGATTCCGTACTGACTTTGTGTTGGTGTGATTGTGTGTGTCTACACCTCCTGGTTACTGAAAGCCGTTACATGATACAAACTCTGAGGCTTGTTGTTGCGTGTAGCGGTTCAAATGTTAAACATGTAACCCGTTACATGCTACGTTTCCCCTCTCGGCCCCTGGAAGCCTTTTGATACCTGTAAGATATGTACGATGCAAATAATACATTCCTGCAGTAAAAATGCAGTATTCTAAAGCTTTTCAGATGTGTTGTATTTAAAAGCATATTTTACTTCCAATTAAAAAAAAGTATTTTGTCAACCTGTGTGTGTTCTCTGCAGTGCCACGAGGAGGCAGCACAGCACCAGCGATGAGGCCTCTCACGCTGCCACAAAGCACAACTTTGCTTTAATGCAGCGTTTAATTACAGTGGGTAGAAAAATACATTTATTTATGTGTTTATTTTAACACTTTGTCTGTTTGCTGTAGATGTTTCCTAAATTCATTATATGAAAAAAAATAATTAAACTTTTCATGAAAGTTGCCGCATCAACTGAGGAAGTGATGATTTCTATGTATTTTATTTTTTTCATTAATTTACCTGTAGTTTCACATTGATAATTTGACCAAATTCATCTTTAAAGGCCAACATGAGTGTCTGATCCAATAATCCTCACTTCACCAGCTTTTTAGATAAACCAAATGTTTCATCCATCTGCATATTCTGATGGGTTTTAAAGAATTGCATTGTCAATAGTGTGATTTAGACTTTTTAATCCAAATATCATGGTGAAAATATATTTCCTTTTAATGAATGTTGACAGTATTTTCTGATTCATGCAGTGGTCCTGTATATGTGTAAATATGCAAACTAGTCATATTTAATAACATCTGGCCTCATTGTTTATTCAAACGTAACATCTCAGAACTTCAGATCACGTTTGACCTCAGGGTCAAGAACCTGGAAACCGTTTGTCGGTCCGCGAGCATCCGTCCATCGGGGGGGGGGGGGGGGGTCGTCCAGCGCCGTCCCGTCCGCGAATCCCCGGCTCCGGGGCTGGGCGGGACGTATGTGGCGGCGCCATATGGCGGGATGCTGTGTGCCATGTTGGCTGGTTGGCACTGCCCACGTGCGAATGGCCAGACGCTAGTCAACCCAACCCACTGCGTCTCATGGGACCGAGTGGCTCGGGTTGCCATGGAGACGGGCGGCTTGTGGCTGCCGCGTGGCGACGAAGAGGAGGAGGAGGAGGGATGGGGGAGGTGGGGGGGTCACAAGTGAGTGAAAGTAACGAGTCAGATAGAAGTCAGAGCCGCTCGCACACAAGCGGCCGCGGTGCCGGAGAGGTGGTCGCCGTGGTAAAAGCAGACATAATCATGATGAGTGGCCCGCTATTTAATTAGCAGAGATGAAACGGGGCCAGGCTGGGTGTGAGGGGGGAGGGAGATAAAAAATTTTTTTTTTAAAAACCTCCCCCGACTGGCATGCTTGTAAGAGTAACCCCGTAAAGGCGGGCGCCATCAGAGAGCCACAGATACATGTAAATGAAATAGCCCCATTAATTAGTAATTAACATCCAGTTAATGACATTTCACCGCATCGCCATCTCGTCCCATGTCCTTCCTCCGTGGTGGAGGGGGCCGCCTCTCCGCTCCCTCATCTGAATGCTAATTAGTGCGGAGCTGAACTGCCGTAGAGGGCTACCTCGTAATAAAGAGGCCTTGTTTAAGACCGGTCATTGTGTGGGAAGGATTAATAACTTTGTAGTGGCAGCTCAGCAGGCTTTGTAAGTCTGCTGTGATATTGAGGGGCCATTGACAGGTTTTATGTGCTAATTGCGTTGCGCCTGTTCCTCCTGATGGAGGATCGTCCCTCATGAGTAAGAACTACTTTTAACCGTTCTCCCCCTTCTTCACAAATACATCCAAGAAACGCTGCTGTTGAGCGTATTGTTCCAGTGGCCTGTGAGTGGGTTTCAGGGGCCCTGCAGTGGTTACATTTGTTCTGGGGGACGAGGGGGGGGGGGGGGACTACAGCTCGGTGACACTACGGCACCGTTCGACTGCAGCCTCTGTGAAGAGAGATGAAACATGAAGTTAACACTCTGTACGCAGCGGTGTTCCTGCAACGGAGATGACGGCGCCAGCTCCGAAAGGAAGGACGTGTATTCACACGTTGATGTTACGGGTGGGTGGATGGGGGGGGGGCGGGGGGGGGGGGGGTTATGTCCTGCATCGCTAAACTGTTCGTTGAATCCGTGTCTCCTTTATGAATCCCTCTTGGTTCCTGTTGCCCTCTTCCTGTCTTCTTTTCTCTTTCTATCCAAACTCTGTTCTGATACACAGTTGACCCTTTAAAAGGGATCCCCAGAGCGCGCGCGCACACACACACACACACACACACACACCAAATATGTTGATTTCTGTCAATTAAACCCCATCAGCTGTTTGCCTCCTGCTAGACATATGGCCTGTGTTAAATCTAAAGAGCAAATGGAGCAGCTATTGAGAGGGGCATCGTTTTAATGGACCCCCGGGGGGGACCAGAGCCACACCTGCACAATAATAACATTAAATCACACTCAACCCGCTGGCCAGATGAGGACAGTGTTGGTTTATTCGTGTGTGCGTTTGTCTCACTGGGTTTGGAGGACGTTTTAGTATGCACGCTCACTTTGTGAGGACAAAGGACGAGTCCTCAACGAAGACGTAACGTCTTTCCCCCCCCGTAGCAGACGAGAGCCACCGGCTTCGGGGAAATGACGCTTTACAGAGCAACGCGCCACAGGGGGGAGTTCTTTGTGTGCAGTGGTGTTCTTCTGCAGGCTCCACAGGTACGTGTTTGCTTAGAATCCTTCCAGGAGAAGAGGAATCTCAGCCTCTAATATTTGTCATTATGTAAGCCAGAAACGCAAAAGACACAAAGGAGCATCTCGCCCCTGCACACGGAGCGAGACCACGCTGCCATTCCTCCATTTAGGTGTCTTATTTAGGCCAAATTGGGCGGTTGTGGGGGTCAGAGGTGCAGAGTCAGAAACTGAGACAAATGTCTGGAAATGTATTTTTAGAAAACAATATGGTGCTTTGGCTTTAGCGGGGAGCGTTAGATGCTTTAAGACGAGAAGAGAACAAATTAAATACTCTCACAACTGTGTAAATAGAGCAAATCTTCTGTCTATAACAATTTAAACAGTTTTTGTTGAATGTGAATGCTTCTGTATTAAAATTGACTGCGATAAACATTCCAGTCTACTACTAAATTAACAATTATTTCATCATTGCTCAATTTACTCAATTATTTATTTTCTCTATAAAATGTAAGAAATAAGCAAATATGCAACCTGCTGTCAGCATAAAACAGGAAAAATATCAGCTGGAAGTTGGTTGTTTAGAGAAGTGAAGGTATTTTTACCTATTTGTATCCTAACATTAACTGTTTTTAATGTTTGTGTTACATTGACAGTAAAAAAATGTTGAGTTGTGAGTTTTGAGGCTGAAGCTGCTGATTGATCAATAGTTTGTAGTTTCTGCTGATGGTTGAGGTTACGGGGAGATAATCCACAGCAGAGAGGATGTATTGTTCTTAAATATCTCTCATTTTCATTTTCCCCTCTCGGTCCCTAATAATCTGCAGTATTCTGTTTGTGCATGCACACGAGGAGGTTAAATCCCCCCCTTTACACCCGTCCACTCATCTGCTCCAGCTCCCTCCCCGGCTTCACGCCGCTCACATCTCCAAACACCCCCTTCCACCCCCCCCCCCCCCCTTTTTCCCCCTGCTTGCTCTCTACTAAAGTTTGGCTGTCAATCAGCGGTGGCCTCGGGCAACAGGCACTGATGAAAAGACCCCAGAGACAAGGAGACCCAAATTAGATTTCAATAAGGACGTTGAATATTCATATCGGGGGAAACATCTGAAAGGTAAACGCTTTTTGATCTCTGCGCACAAATATCACTTGTGTGCATTCCCGGGTCCTGGCGCTGTGGTTCTGCAGCGTTTCCCTCCCCCGGCCCGGTCCGGCCCCGGCTCGCTCTCTCACTCCTCCGGAGGGGGACGCCGCGGAATAATGATGGCGGGCTACAAAGGAGAAGAAGAGCCATAATGAATGTTTATACAAAAGGGACCCAATAGAAAGGGCATCCGTACTAAGTATTCAGTAATTAGTATTTAGCAGAAGTTAGGAGCGCACACACACGCGCGCACACACACACACACACACACACACACACACACACACACACACACACACACACACACACAGATCCAGGGCGTAATCACTGAGGCAGAATGCTTTACTGTGTAAACTTTGGACAAGGGGAACCTCCCTTGACAGAAGCAGTCAAAACACAGTTTCATTGCCCCCGTCAACATGTTTACTTTATTTCGATAATTGACTCCACTTTGGATCTTCCTCCCCCAAAAAGTGTCAACGGAATTCACCCGGTGGCTGTTTGTTTGTCCGAGCCTGTACCTGCGACCAAGCGGGATCACAAGTCATCACGTTAGCGGCCACACATTGTGCATAAATGTGTCTTGATCATTTCTGGTCATGAGAGGAGGAGGGGGAGGGGGGGGGGGGGCAACATGCTCCTCGTCCCCTGAAGAGATTCCCCTCACTTCCATCTTCGCCAGAGATGGGAACGCGTGTGGATGGCGGAGGATGTGGGGAGACGCTTTGGTTCTGCCCCGAGGAGGCTGTCCCCCCCCCCACAGAGTCCACCTCGCTCGGGGAGCGTGAGTCCAAGAGGACGGGAACGCGAGGCAGGAAGGGACCATCCAGCTAATAGTCCACATCGACTCACATATCATCCACTGCGCACTGATCGGGGAGACGAGCCGGCCCTGCGCCTTCCTCTGTGTTGGATTATACTTCTTCTCTTGTTATTTCTCTCGCTCTGTGTTCCTCTCACCACCCCCCCCCCTTCCTTCCAACATGATGGTCAGTCCCTTGCCAGGCAATCTGGTCTGTGATGTTCTTCACACCTACATCCAGCCAAAAAAGACTGAAGAAAAAAAAAACAATCTTTGACAAGATATGATGACTTGCCCAGGTGGTGTGTTCTACTGGTCTTGCAGGGGTGAGGGCAGCCAAGGCAAGGCATGATGTGTGTGTAGGTGTGCGTGTGTGTGTGTGCGCCTACAGTATGCGATGGTGTGTTTACCTCGGGCCCTGCGCCGTGGTGCTGTGATGCCGAGTGTCACCCTGCTTCGGACTGAGCCCTGAAGCCAGAGAAACCAGCTGGGAAACTGACAGGTTTGTCTTCTGCACTCACCTACACTCCTCCTTCCCCACAAACCCACACACACACCTCGTGAGGCCCACGCACGGCCACACACACACACGCACGCACGCACACACACATGCACTTTCGTGGCCTAAGGTTTAAGTACACTCGCACACACACACACACACACGCGCAGCTGCAACAAACCTTGTGAGGCCCACGCACGGCCACACACACACACTTTCGTGGCCTGAGGTTTAAGTACACTCGCACACACATGCACACACAGACACACACACGCAGCCTCCATCCCCCGCTCCCCCTTCCCCACATGCACACATATCCACAGAGCATCACACGAGCTGCGGGCCGTCTCTCTCATGCTACAAACACGGTGGAGGAAGGAATCTGCTCACAGAGCTACGATGTGGCGGCTACTCGTAACCCAAACACATTTTTACAGTTTGATGAAAAATATGTTTGAATTTCATAGGGAAAGCCATTTGTCTCCCATCAATGTTCCTCGACATGCTTATGCTTATCATTCAACAGGTGGACATGTTGAATGAGTCGATAACGCCATGAAACTGACCCAGTGGTTATTTACATTATTTGTTAGCAATCACAAGTTCTCTGAAATGTTGTGTTTCGTGTGCAGATGGCATCTTGTTTAAATATGTGTTCATTTTTCATACATTTGCCAAACAGTAATCTGAAAATTTGATACAGCCTTTTTCAAAATGAGGTTTTTACAGAGGGACATTTATCACTGAATAAAATGTGAAATACTGTGAAAAATCCCTGTTCTTCTTGTTTTTAGAAATAAATTGTTTGTGTAAATCAGAATATAATGTCTGAACAAGGCAGAGAGGAATGAAGCTGTGCAGTTTGGTGATGAAAGGGCTCCTGAAGGAGACCGAGTGACGCCAAAGCCATTTAAAGAGTTTAGTCACATGACCCACGTGATGAAGACACTACAGGTGAAGAAGAATTAAAGTAGATATGAATATGAAACCTCACCACTTCATCACTACATTAAGAAGAGCATGTATTAAATTAAAGAGGAGATCTCAGTATAGTATATACTAAATGTGTTTTTCACTAGTGTGAATAGATTGAACAGAGTCTTTATCCGTAGATAAGAAAGTTCAAGTATTAAATGTCTTCCAAAGGCAGTTATGAAAATCAATGTAAGTTGAGAAAATACAGTTCAAATTCTAACATTTTATAGATACGTTTTTGATACTGAAACGCTTAAACATACTTTTAACAAATAGGTAAATAGAAAAATATATAAATAGAAAGAATCGAAGAAATAATAGTAATTGTGATAAAGAGCATTTTTTGCACATTTGCTTTGAAAAGAAAAGGTAGTTGAGGGATACGTCACAAACGTCGGGCCTTCCTTTTTAGTTATATTTGTATTATTGATTTCACTCCCTTTTATTCTCATGGAGCCAGGTCTTATTCAGGTAAAGTTTAGCCAGGACCTGCGTAACCCCGTGGGACTTCCTCCCATGTGAAAGCCCGCATCTTGCAATGCACACATGCAGCTTTATTTACACGGAGGCATGTGTCACACTCGCACACATGCACACACATGCACACGCGTGCACACTCGTGGACATGCAACGTCGCCAAGAGGGCCCTGGACCTGTGGTCCGTCCAGGAAAAAGCTGATGAGTTCCCCCTCAGGAGATGCCACCTTCCCCCAACACCTAACAGCACACCTAGCGTGCACACAAACCCACTACGCACACACACACACACACACACACACACACACACAGTAGTGAAAGGTGCCATGTGTATCCAGGTGTCTGGCTGCGCTGTAGCACCCTTCAGATGTCACGACGACAGAAATCAGTGTTCTGACCAGAAAGTGTGTGTGTGTGTTGCTTTTTCCTAGAGGGTGGGGTTGGGGGGGGGGGGCTGTGGTGGGGTCAGTGAGAAAAACAAGTGAGAAAACAGCAAAACAAGTTAAGAGACAATGAAGGAAGCCACAGTGGCACCTGCTTCCCCGGGGGGGGGAGGGGGGCATCCTCGTCCGGAGCCGCTAATGACGCCACTGATCACTTCGATCTCCAGATACTTTCAGTCCGACAGCATGCAGCGCGTCACCTTTATCCCCCCCCCCCCCCGCCCCTCCACAAACACGCTCCCCTTCCAAACACACATTCACACCTTTCTCTTTTTTTGGTTGGGTTCAGTTATGTGGCCAGATGTCCAAGTTGACATAGCGCTCAAGGCGTTTGACTGGATGAAACAGTGCATTGGCTGCGGGTAAAGAGGGATTAAAACAGGGCCTGAGGCACTTGTGTTATATTGAAAACATCCTGGGCTGCTTTGTATGGAGATTTGCATACATCGGGGTCTGTGCGGCGAGGGCCCATCTGCTGGAGTGCAATGTCCCCAAACAACAAAGTGTGTTTAAATATTTCACATCTCCATCTACTGGGACACAAGTACGTGGAAATGAGTAGGGAGTGAAAAAGAAAGAGAGAGATGGAAGGGGGTGAAAAAAAAGAGAAGAAGAAGAAGAAAGACAAACAAAACCCAAAAAAGAAGGAGTAGATTGGCACAGCTTTGAATTTGAACTGCTCCCAAATGAGCCTCAGTCAGAGCCACAGTAAATAACACCATCGCCGGCCAGGATCCGGGAAAAATGAGGAGAATCTAAATATAAGATGTTGTAAACCTGAATTCTGGTGGATACATGGTCGCCTGAATGCAGAAATGAGGACGTGAAATGTATGTTTTTTTCCCGTATTGTGCTCGAGATTTAATGTAAAACGTGTTTTTAGTGGGATTGAACTTAATATTTGACTGTTGATGCTTCCCGTATCCTGCACCGGATATTCACCTGATTTTAAAGGATTTATTTCATCATGCCTGCAGTGTGAAATGAACTGTCCACCACTGTTGATGCCAATAGAAAAAATATATATGGAGACAGATAGTCCGGTATTAAGTAATCATCCCTTCTCCCTATTCAAACCCTCTTTATTGTATTAATGCCATAACTCTGGCTTCCTGTGACATTTAATAGCACTGTAAAATTAGATAATTACTGTAATATATCTGTGTACTCGTGTCTGTGTCCGAGGTCAGAAACATAAAAATTAATAAGGAACAAGAGGGAGATTAAATAAGTGTGTGTGTGCTGAAGAAGATGAAGAAGTTAGTTTTATTAAAGATCCACCTGCGTGTCCCTGCATCCTCTCTGCACGCCGCTGCGTTCTCTGCAACCAAAACACACACCGGAGACGAGGAGGCCGCTCGGGGCGCCGCGCGCTGCATGCAGCAGTACGGTGGATTAGGGACGGGACGGTTTGTGTGTAGGCTGGACAGCCTGGTGCAGCCTCCGTCTTCACAACCCTGAACACACACACACAGACATACTAACACCAAATATCTGAAGAAAAAAAAAAAACACACAAACAGCCAAGATGGACGTGAGGAACATGTTGCCTGCACGGGGGAGGATTTTTGGAAAGAAGAGCGTGGTCAATCTGTTTGTTTCTCTGCCACATTCAAGAAGAGTGATGATTTCATTTTCTTTCATTATTTCCTCCTGATTATTGTACTCCTGTGTCAGATTTTGAAAGCTGCTGAGGTTTATGTTCAAGAGAAAAGAGCAAATCAGACAATGATTTTTGTTTATTTCGCTGCAAAATGTCTGTGGTCCTTTGGCTCCGGTTTCCCACGCAGCGAGACGCCGAGACGGGGAATCCAGACGCCACCCGAACCCTCATACACCTCGCCACATGCCGCCTAATCGAGCTCTCGTAAGCCAGTCCGTTCATGCCAACCCTTTGGTAGTAGAAGGTCACGCCGGAGAGCCTGTGAAAAGTATAACAGACACACATTAACCCCCATTTAATCAGGATTACAGAGAACAACCAAGCATTATTTAACACACACACACACACAGAGCATGACAGCAGTAGGGAAATATGGGACACAAACACACACACACACACCACACACAAATCCAGCACAATCAATCTAATGGTGTGCATTAGTTAACTGCCAAATGTTGGGCTTTTTATGGCAGGATCACTCGTCCCTTGAAAAGATAAATACGGTGCACAGATCCCAGTAATTACAGCAATCGCCTTACAGCGCGCAGAGAGACCGGCCCTCGCTCCGCAGTGCCGCCGTCCTGTAGATTAAGTCATTTGGGACAGTTGTAGGGCAGAGGGGGGACTGACAGAAGTGGAGCCGGATGGAGGGGGGACAAAGGGACAGACATAATGTGTTTCGTCTTTTCCGTGTTGTGGGCGGGGGGAGGGGCAGTAAAAAAGAAAACGCATTCAAATGCAGCTCAACGCACTTGTGATCGAAATGAAAGAGTGAAGAGTATAAGTATCAGTAAGTATCAGTGAGTATCATCACCCTGCACCTGATGAGTGAAGGAAAAGGATCTACAGTTGACATTTATGGGGCTCCGTTTGTAAAATGTTGCACGTTCTAAAATCCTGCGCAGTTTTGGTACATTTAGCATTTTCATATGAAAAAAACCCGTCAACATTCATATGTCACTTTTTCAAACATTTAGAGAGAAATTCAATTGAAACCTGCAATTCAATTCAATAAATGCAATAACTTTTCCAGGATAATGTTTGGCAGTAACACTGTTAATAATATAATATAAATGTTTAATCTAAATGTAAATGTTAAATGTAAATATTAAATGTATTTGTATATATAAATGTTAAATGTTATATATATATATATATATATATAAATGTTAAATGTTATATATATATAAATGTTAAATGTTATATAAATGTTAAATGTAAATGTTTAATGTAAATGTTAAATGTTAAATGTAAATGTTAAGTGTTCAGTTTAAATGTCAGAAATGACGACTGAACATTACAATATTTACGGTAATTCATGCAGCAAGCCAAGATGGCAAGTCCGAAAAAAATTAGTTCCTGTTAGAGAGCAGGGGTTTCAAACTAATTTTAGGTAGGGGGCCACATGCTGTCCACTTTGATGTCACAAGGGCCGGACCGGTGAAAACATCGGCGATGCTCTGTACGACAGGGCGACACACGAATATTGTTGTACTTTTTTTCATATGAAAATGCTAAATCTACCAAAACTGCGCAGGATTTTAGAACGTGCAACATTTTACAAACGGAGCCATAACTATATGAATTAAAAATACCTCTGTGCTAGAAAATATTAAATAAAATGTGATGGTAACAATATTTACAGAAAGACGTTTTCATAGTCAAATGGAGGCTTTACATTGCCGTTGATATTAGTCCAGAGCTCTTCTGGGCCAAAGTCTTCTGGACCAAAGTCTTCTGGACAGGATGAGCTTGGACTCCTCAGGATGGCTCTGCGGTGTCTGTGAATGTGTGTGCACGTGTGTGTTTGTGTGAGTAAAGCGCAGCAACGGGTTTACAAAAGGGAAGCGGGTAAAAGGCTCCGGCCCGCGGGGCGATTGATGGCCTGGGTGGGTCCGATCTCCCACTGCAGCTGAAAGCTCTCATTAGTTAAAGTGTCTGAGAGTTCCTCCGCCTCCTCGGATGTCCTCTCACTGCGTGTGAGGGGAGGTGAGCGCACAAACTTTGACACACAATTAGCCTCTCTGCTGTGTTGACTCGCTCTTGACTCGCTCTTTTCTCGCAGCAGCACGCGGCTTAACGGCGAGGCCCTAATGAGGTCTGAAATATGAGCGGTAAACATTTGTATGGACAGATGTGGATTAATGTTCATCTTTTCTTCAAGCCAGAGATTAAACCTGATTTACCGCCTAACAGGTTTTATTTTTTCTTTTTGTTCTCCCTCTTTTTCTTTTTGATTACACAAAGCGAGAGAAATAAAGACAGGACGTGATGGAGACACGGCGGGGAAAGAGAAACAAAGGAAGAGCGATTGTGTGCATATCTTACTTATGGGGAAGTTGCCAGAAGAAGCCAGTGAAAGTAGAAGGAACAAAGATACACACACACACACACACACACACACTAAAAAAATATCAGGCTTGGATGGAAGGGGAGGCAGAGGGAAGCGTCAGATGCTCCTTATTCCTGTTGTGGGTTGCTGAAGAGAGGGGGGAGGCATTTGAGTCATGGGGACGGAATCAGAAATGTCAACAGATTGAGTCAGAGCAGAGCTGGGACCGTCTGGAAGGAGGGAGCATCAACAGCGACCGAGGGGCGCGCAAGATTTTGGGCCAGTCAATGGGCTGATGGCAAAATCCTTGGACATGTGCGTTTGTATGTGTGCAAGAGCGTGTGCGTGTGTGTGTGTGTGTGTGAGTGTGTGAGTGTACATGTTGCATGTGGGGGAGGATGTGGGATTGGCTTAGTCTGCCGTCTATAATGAACGGTTAATGTTAGTCGGGGAAAAAAATGAATACGGTCACCATCTGCTCGATCTAAGTCTGCGTTCTGTGCGTGTGTGTGTGTGTGTGTGTGTGTGTGTGTGTGACAGCCATGCCTACACACACACACACACACACACAAATGTGCTCTTGGAGAGGGATTTAGAAATGTGGAATGCAAGAAAAGGGAGGGAGGAATGAAAAGAGGACGCAGCTACCAGAAGAGAGACATGCAACAAAAAGGAAACCTGCAGAAAGAGGGGGAGACAACGGGGGAGGGACGTTACATTTGTGTTGGAGGCGTCGTAGACGTGACAGAGACGAAGATACAGGTGAGCACAAATAGGGCACGAGTCATGAATTGTGTCAGGTATCCGCAGCAGATGTAGCCTGTGGCTGCACACACACCAACAACATTCACATCGCACTGCGGCTTGTATCACGAGGCCGAAGGAGGGAGGCGATCGAACGGCGCCTCTCTGAGGACGTAACCAACGTGTGAAAAAAGAAATGGCATTAATATCTCAATCAAGTCAAAGTGACGAAATGTTATCGGTTAATTGGATTCATGGTGAGTAATAAAGTAAACGTTTTCATTATGCAGAACTCCCCCTGTCGTCATAATATTGGGATGAAGTTATTGATGCCTAAAACGTATCTGGTAATATTTGCGCCATGTAGAGCCAATTCTACAGTGTGGTGGATGATGGCTTAAACTACATCTGCAACCTCATGTCCAATCAACCGAGGTTTTGTTTGTTTGTGTAAGTATGCAGAGTCATTTTCTCATAGTCTTCTATGGGATTTAAAGGAGTCGCCCCTGGTGGTCACTACAGAGAATGCAGCCTTAAGACACCCTCGGGTGGTCTCCTGTATCGCAGCTCATTTAGCAGCTGATAGTTACTAACATTATTGTGCTATCATCTCCAGTAGCTAGTGGTCATCAGATCTGACTATTTCTCATATTTATATATATGATTTATATAGTTATATTTGTGGAGGCTTTTGTCACACAGAAGGGGGCGTGGTTTCATCTCTCAGCTACTTTCATTTATTCTTTTTTCTCAAATTTATTCAGTTGGTTGAATGAAATTACACTTTAATATAGTGCAAATAAAGTAGAATCTTTTGACAAGCATAAAATTAAAATACTCAAGTGAAGGACAAGTGTCCTATAATCTTTATATTTCATACCAATCCATCAGCCTACTGTATTGTTATTAAAAATGTTCATCATACCCAAATGCCAAAGTCGAGTCTCACATAGTGAATTATAGTCAGTAGTTCGGTGTGAAATGAAACTTTTAATTAATAGTTTTGAAGTTATAGCTCCGCAAATTTGTATTAATATGTTCAAGAAAATGTAGTTTGTAAATTAAATATTACAGCCAAAAATGCAGCCCCTAACTATCTATTACTCGACTACCCTTTAAATACACAGTAACAGTATTTAAAGCTTTAGAGGGATTACAAGAGTTGAGGAAACTGGAACAGTATCATACCCAGCTGCACACACACACACACACGCGCACACACGCACACACGCACACACGCACACTCGAAACAACTGCATGTCCGTTAGCTGTTTGTCTGTTTCATCACCTCCACCGTTTTGGTGCATCGTCACGCTCTCCGGTAGCTGCAGCTCTAGTAAAACATTTGTGATGCGCCTCGGAAACACTGGGCTGATAAGTAAATACAGGCTACATCGATAATCCTCGTGTCACTGTGTGATCTGCATTATACAGAGTGTTGCGCACACACACACACACGGACGCACACACATAAACACACACACACTGCCAGGTTGTGATTAAATTCTCTGTGGCCTATGATCCGCCTCTAAATCTTTGCAATTTTCATTTTATGCAGCTTTAATATGGATCATAGTTGCTCTCAGAGTGCCCCATCTCCTAATCTGGAGCAATCTGAGCTGAGCCTGGCTGGGCCAACAGCTGACGCTAAGCCAACCAGTCACACTCAACCAGCCAGCAAGTCAACCCCCCCCCCCCCCCCCCCACCCCCCCGAAACGCCCCCAAAGAGATGAGACAGGGGGGGGGGGGTCGATCGGAGAGGAGAGGCTGGGAGACAGAGATCGAAGCACATGAAGGAGGAACTTAGCACGCGGGGGCTAACTAGAGCGATGTAGCGTTTGATGTTTTCTGATGGAGATCCTTTTCTTGGATGCTGATACTTTTTTTACAAACGCGCCACCTGGAACCCGTTCAGAAGCTTCCACCCGGATCCATCTACAACTGTTCCGTCCAAAAAGGTTCTGCCGTGAACCGTCTCTCCAGGTTCCATCCAACAACTTTCCATCATGCAAGAGTGCTAACAAGAAAGCACCAGAGGTGGCCCGAGGGGGGGGGGGTCATAACTAAACTCCAATGGTTTCATCTAGAACCTGCACATGGAGGCTCTAGCGAGAACGCTTTTATCATCTAAGGGTTTCACCTTGAACCTGTTTGAATTCCAAGGTTTCATCTAGATCACAATCCTTAAACAACTCTTTGTTCCAAAAATAGGATTCCTAATGTCTTTGTATCTTTGTATCAAGACACCTTGAAACCCCCTTTCCTCCAAAAAATGGTTCTGTGTGGAACCGGAACCCTTCAGAGAAAACCCGGTTAGATCTCTTATTTCCAAGAGTGGTTGCTGCTAACGTACGTCTGCACAGACCTGTATGTGGATGTGCTTCTGATCCGAGGAGCCCAGTGTTTGTGCTCAGGGTGAAGCAGTCGTTGAGGTCATGGTGCTGCGGTGTGTTTGGGGTGGGGGGGCATGTCAGGGCATATTAGACACACGCACATACAGTAGATTTTCACATAATGTTTAGTATGCTCACACACACTAGATGACCTTGTTTTTCAGAGCATGGGAGGGGACATAAGAGGATTAAGTAATTAAGGGTACACTGTTTAAATGTACAGTATATTAATATTTGTAATGCTTAAATCCAAACCTACCGTGTGATCTCCCAAAATCACGTGACACGTCGGGTCACTTATTTAAAAGAGACGATGATTCTTCTCGTTCAGCGTACGTAGGAACGCGTTTTGTCGTGTTTCTCTCAATCAAGATTAAAATGTCACGTCAAAATGCCGACGGGTGACCAGCTGAATTGAGGACTGGGAGCCCCCCCCCCCCCCCCCCCTCCCATCTGGGAATCATGTAAATAATACTGCTGCTGATGGGAGGACCACCCACAAACAGAACCCGGCTGAGGCTCATCTTTCCACCTCCACCCTGCGTCACATCACAATTAGAACTATCAATCTAGCCGCGGTGATCTTCAGATGATTCCTGTTAATGAGGAGCAGTGAGCGAGAGTGAACATGGGGGGGGGGGGGTCGGATGGTGGAGGGGGAGGGCAACTCAGCCCGCCTAATCCTCCCACTGGCAGACGGCAAGACCGGTTAGACATCAGGAAGCCCTTATGGACGTGTTTAGAGCCCTGCTTTTACCTTCGGTTGCCCACATCTGTCATTAATGTGAAGGGGACCTTCATGACCTTCATTCTGTGTGTTGTACAAATGGCAGAAATCTGTCATCAAAGTTCAGTGACTGAAACACTGCGAACCCGCTGCGTCCTTTGTTCGTGACATACTTTCCTCCTGACATTTGTTTAGCTTTAATCTGCCTTGTTCAGCTATAATCCATTTTTGTTAACATCCATTTTCCGGTTAACCCCCCCCCCCCACCCATGTTCAAAACAACCAATCCAGACCATTCAACATTTTTCCTACACACCTGTGTATCACGTTTTTTTTTTGTTAGTCAAACCAACAAAAAAGGGATCCCATGAGAAGTGGAGCTGCAGATCTAAAGAGACACTATTCAGGGATGAAATTGTTTAGGCCAAAGTAAATATATTTATTTTGAAGCTTTAGCAGGAATGAATGGTCCAAAAAAAAATTGAATTATTTTGTGTATATTAAGAAACATTTAGAAAAAAACCACTTGGCCACATTGTTCCCATTTTCTTCCAACTACAATCCCACACATTGCACTCTCCTCAAATAAAGACATTTCTAACACATTAGCATATTATTTTGTTACAGCCTTTTGCGGCTTACGTTAATTTCTTCCTCATCTTCATCCAATGGCCAATAAGGACAAAAAAATAGACTGACTTCAGAAACCTTTGCACATTTATTTCAAGGAAAAACAGATTCATCACATTTACAAGAGTCTGCAGACCCTGGATTTGGGGGATTTTCTGCCGTTGGATGAGCAGCGTCACTTCCAGGGTCCCTGCAGAGATGTTTGTTTGGGCTCCGGCTGGGCGACGGGACGCGCCACCTTCGGCATGATATTGTGCAGGATCCTGCTTTCCTCCAGACACAAAAACCCAGAATTGAGGCCAACTGCTTTTGAAGCCAAACAGACAGCTGGAGGATGAATGAAGCACAGGTTGTTTCAAACTGAAAAAACACCGGAGCTCTGGAGGTTCTTCAGAGACTCTCTGCGGGAACGCAGCACCTCGCTCGGCCTCTCTGAGATCTCATAGCAACAGGTGTGCGCGGTCACTCAGGTCCAATCCACTGAATGTACCGCAGGTGGGCTTCAGTGGCGGCGCAGGAAACCACGGGCCAGGAGCTCCATCCCTGTTGGCTCCTTCAGCGGCATTTCATGACTTGATCAATTAAGTAATTAAGATTTCCACCTGGAAAACGTTTGGCAACGTTTTTCTTCTTTTAAAAAGCTACTCCGTAAACACCTCTGTTGTGAGAGTGAAACTACTTATTTAGGTTGGGGGAAAAGAAAGGTTTGGGTTCTAAGAACTACCGAGGAGCCGCGAGCGGAGGATCTCTGGTTGTTGGTCCTCTCCTTCTCGCCTGCGGTCGGCTTCTGGTTGATGATTTCCAGGGATACCTGAGAATCTCGGAGCAGTGTTTTTTTGTGGGTTTTAGCACAAAACAGCTGTCCGCACAGCTGCAAAAGGCTCAGCCGGGTCCCTTCATGAGGTGCAGCGCATACCTGTCCCTCTCTATGCTGCTAAGTGCAGGTTCACCTCGGTGACCGTGATGATTAAATCACACAATAACCTCCTTCCTTTTTTTTTGCCAAATCCTCTTAACCAGGCTGTATTACATATCTGCCAAACAAAGACAACTCAATCAGAACAACCAACCAAGCCGGGCCAGAGCCCCCCCTCCCCCCCAGCTTGTCTGATCCCATTGCCGTGATTAAAATGAAAATGGAGCCGGGACATTACCAGAAATCCCATGTTCACCGTATAAGGAAGATCAGAAGTCTCTCTCTCTCTCTCTCTCTCTCTCTCTCTCTCTCTCTCCCTGTGTGTGTGTGTGTGTGTGTCTGTGTTTTGTGCGCCTGTGCAAAAGGGGATAATATGAATGTGTCCTGTGTAATTCCCTGGCTTGGATCACAAAACACTGTTTTGATGGTTTGGAATATTAATAGAAGAAAGATTACAATCGATGGGATTGGATTAGCAATATTTAGCAATTCCATTCTCCAAAAGTAATAAATTAATTTCTTTATGGGCAGTGTGTTTTGAGGAAAACATGTTTTTTATCAGCCTGCACCTGCACAACACATGTGAAAGCCCAAAACAACAAAAGTGCTTTTGGATTTTAGAGTATTAATGAATCCGGCATGTTTGAAACGTGAAATACAAGTCAGGTCATCTTCAAAAAGGGCGCTAGTAATTATTATTTTTACTACCAATGAATCTGCCAATTATTTTCTCAAATTATCAGAAACTAGAGGACGAAAAGCAACCGATATGATAAAATATCTGGTAGGAGTAGCAACCTGTCAATCCCACTAAGCCCCGCCCTAAAGCATCCCCATGTTTGACTCTAAATGGACCATAATTACATCATGGTCTATTGAAGAAGACTTGAAACTAGAGACTGAGGCCATAAAATCATGTTTAATGTTCACCGAGGGAATAAATCAAGAGAGAAGTAGAGTCATTTTCTCATAGACGTCTATACATTCCAACTTCTTCTGCACCTTTTGAACCCTGCGTAGATCAGACAGCTTTGACACTCACCGATGCTCACGCCGCTGTAGTGGATTCAATAAATAGGGTGATGGATTAGACTTGTTATATACCCATAATTCATATACAATATATCAGGGCGGTCTCTGTGTGTGGGTGAGTCTTCACTGCAGACCTCATGTTTCTCAGGAAAAAGATTTCCAAAGGAGCTATTGACATGAAATTTTGAACACGCTTACTGATATTTATTCAATACTTTGTTCAAAAGCCTTTGTTGGTAATGACAGCATAATGACCATGGGGGCTACATGGTATGATGACCCTTGGATGAATTATGCATGTTCATTGTACATATCAGTGTGTATATGGGGGGGGGGGGGCTGTCCTCTCCAGAAAACCCTTTCTCGGCTTGCAGTAAGAGGCCCGCTCCACATTATTGTTGCTCCAGTTCACTTCCTGGGATAATCCTTCGCACACCAGAGGGAGCGGCAGGTGACCCGGTCCAGCAGTGATACAGTATGGGGCTCCATTACACACACACACACACACACACACACACACACACACACACTTATGTACACAGATTCACACATACAGAACCATCCGTTCATGAGTAATATCAACATGACCCTTGCTTCACCCTTTATTTGCCCCCCCTCTCGACCCTTAGCCAAACATATTGTCGCCCTTCTGCCCCAGAGAGCGTCTTTCATCCATCGCCGCAAAGTCATCTCCGCCATTAACGGCGCCGTCTAATTAAACCTGTAGATGACAAACAAGTCGACACAAACACAGGCCCGTGCCCCCCCCTCCCCTCCCCTCACCACCTCACCACCCCTCCCTGCACCAGGTGACTGATGGGCGGCTGTCTGGGGTCCATCCTCTGGGCCGATCAACCTTGAGACGGGGGACCCGGGGACGTCTGTGGGACCCCTGAGATAAGGTTAGCCGTGATAATGAATAATGATTTATTCACAGTAGCCGCGGCGGTTACTAAAGTTAATTGATTCATTAATTGAGAGCAATATTGCCTGATGTTTTCATTGCCTTCTCTCACATGTCTCTTACTCCCTTTCCTGATATTTCTATTAGCAAAACAAAAGCAACGGGGTTTACCGCGGAAACAAACAAGAGGTGTTTTTCTGTTGTTTGACTCAAATAACAACCGGAGAACTGCTTCTGCAGATCATATCCGCCGTTATTATCCTCTTATTTGCATTGTTAGAAAAAAGAGGAATAACAAGGTAGTGTAGCGGTGGCTTATCTGCCTCCTAACTTATCCCCCTGTATTAACCGCTCTGGTGTTAGCATTAGCAGCCTTATGCTAACCCTTTCGCGTGGCCTGTGATGGTACAGACAGGGTGACAGAAATGAAAACGCCAGAGATGTCTTTATTAAATTACATTTTCTTTATCCACTACGCAGCGTCAGATTATCATTTTTTTCCTTTCCTTTCAATCACTAAAATCACCCAGTGGTCTGTCTCGGTGTTCTGAAGAAGCCTCAGGATGAAGAAAGAAAGAAAAAAAAACACATAAAAGCCAAAATCCATTTCCATATTAGAATGAAAATGAGTATTTCAGAGGAATTATCCCCTTCAACAAAACAGTATGAAATCCCTCTTATTCCCGCTAATCCTTCAAAGACTGTGATATTACCTGATAGGATGTTGTACAGTGTGAATACTATCAACAAGACACGCCGAAAATAATGTAAGCGGTCCCCGTTGTGGAGATTAGAGCCGCCATGTCTCTCTCCCAATTTATCTCTTCTCCTGAACGCAGCGATTGACCCGCACTGTCTTCCAGATTGAATTATAAACCCACTGGAAGCTACTCCTCCTGTTCTCCTTTTCCCTGATTCTCGACAATTTTAGCTGCTGCTATCTTGTTTTTTTTTTTTTTTTTGCAACCAAAAGTCACGCAGGAGGGCGGAGCTGAGTACAAAAGAAAGGCTGAATATCTCATAGGCCACCAAAATGCTACCTCCATCTCTCACAGGATCAAACGACTTTGAAATAGTCATTTTCCGTCCCCTTTCGGGATCGCCTTCGTCACCTGGCGAAAAAAAAAGACGCCGGGGTCCCGAGGGGCCGATGGACACTGAGCCGCGTCACAGTGAGAACAACACGAGCCCCGAGGAGCACAAGGCGCCTCGTGTTTGCACGTGGTAATTGGTCCTAGAGAGAGGAAAATCCCCGAGGCTGAGCCTTAGGACGCTCAAAGCCCCTCAAGTCCAGCTCTTCTCGGCTCAGAGCGCAGTGAACAGTGGAGTCGGGGGGGGGGGAGATTATCACAATGGGATGAAGAGGCCGTAAGAGCCTTTGTGGCCTCGGCGCACAGTGAAAGTTGCTCCGGCGCTCTCAAGCCCTTAAACTGCTTGACCTTAAAAGCTTTGTTTGTGAACTCTCTCTACGGGGAAGAGAGATGTGAAATGACAAGGAAACGGAGAAAAAGATAATACTACATATTAAATGAAGAAAAACAAAGCCGTGCGCGCACAAGGAGGACACAAACAAAACGCCGCCAGTTGATCCATGTCATCGCCTGGAGCTAAATCGCCATCGTCTTATTTCCACTTGAAATGTAGAAACCTGTGTTGCACCTTTCTCATTGGGCGCAGGGTTATTTTTATGTGTGTTTGTGCGTGTGTGTGTGTGTGTGCGTGTGTGTGTGGTGGGACCGACCGAAGCATTGAAATGACATGAAGAGTTATTTGGGCTGTAATGAAGCTGCTTAATGAAATCAGTGCCCTTGAAAGCTCTTCATCAATTCCAGCTCCCTCGCTCACTCGCTCGCGCCGCTCCATTCGGGCCTGTCAGCTAATCCGCGCGCGCCACACAATATTAATTAAACACAGCGTTTCCTGAAGTACTTAAGTGAAGCGCTATCATTGATAATGAGCAGGTTTAAAGGAGTCACATCCCTCCAAAATTACTTTTTAAACCGGCCTTATTAAGCAGAAAATGAGGCCCAAATCAGCCTACAAGCTCCTCATTAAAAGCCACTGATCCTTGGCCACGCGCATGTTCCAATGCTTTTAATTAGGCGAGCGCAAGATCGTCGGCGACAGGAAGTGCCATTAATCTTGTCTCTTCATTCAGAGAGGGGGGGGGGAGGTGTAGCATGTTGCAGCCTGGTGCCTCAAATGCCACAACATAATTAGAAAGTGGCATCGTTTGAGTGTCTTTTCATGGGGGGGTAAACTTCAGGCTGAAGGGAACGGAAACATTCCGTTTTTGCTAAGACCTCACTTTGTAATTACAAAACAGTCTTTTCATTCATCATGACTCGCACACACACACACACAGGATGAAATGCGTCTTCATTTCCTTCCCGTGTGTTTATGAGTCGCACTTGCGGCCCCGGCCCTGCCTGTCACACCTTCTCCGCATGGAGGATTATGGATGGCCAATTACATCGCTTTTGTCATTAATTAATGAGGATAACGAGCTCCCCCTGCTCCCCACAAAACCGCGGTGAGTCCTCAGCTGGTACTGAACACGGAGACGGGGTGCTCGGCCGCGCGCGCGTGTGTGTGTGCGTTTGTGTGTGGGTGTGGGTGTGCGTGAGGGAGAATCACAGAGTGCACGTGAGAGGAGAGGTTACGCTGAGCACAAAAAGCCTGAGCGCACAGACGATTGTTGACCTCGGGGCTTTGCAAGTAAATTTGTCCAGCGACTTGAAGTGTGTGTGTGTGTGTGTGTGCGTGCGTGTGTGTAAGAGAGTTTGCTCACCACCAGTCTCGTATCTGTGGGGGCCATTACAGAGATTAGGCAGTGCTACAGTAACGGATGCCCCCGATTGTCAGCTCGTATCCTCAGTCAAGACAACAAGCTAAAAGGGGAAAGAGTGTGAGTGAGGGGGGTGGCGGGGGGGGGGGGGGGCGCAGGAGAGGGGTCCGGGGGGGGAGGGGTTATGGAGTTTTTGAGAAAGTGGAGGTCTTGCAACGAAACCGGCACAATGAGTTTCTTCACAAGTAGGACGCCCCCCCCCCCCCCCCCCCCCCGACCCCTCGCCCCCCCACACGGCCCTGGTCCGACGCACGCCGCGTGGCGTCAGGTCCCTTAAGGCACAGGGTGCCTTTTAGGCGCAGGGTGCCCCGTGCTGACACGAAACGCTTTGCCTGACCGCCATGTTCCCTGAGATTGCGAGCCATACGAGCACAAAACAGTTTTACACACAAACAGACGTCCAAACCCCCCCCCAACACCACCACCACACCCCCTTTAGACTTCTGATTAACAAATGAAGGGCCCACGCAGCAACGTCGCCCCGAATCACATGGCTCCTCGGAACCGACTGACTCACCCGCTCATCGCTTCCGACAAGGCGGGGCTGCGAGGGCCGACGGAGTGTGATGTCATAGCCGAGTGGAGAAGTCGGGCGGGGGCATGGTTGATGGGCAGGTGGGGTCCTCACGGTGGGGACCTAAAAACACCGAGGCACCATCTCTTCCTCTTACGTCCTTTTCTCTCTGCCACCTCACACACACACTTGTTCGGCCCTATTGTGTCGCCCCCTCCCCCCCCCCCTCGAGATCCTGCCCCAAAAAGCAACCAAACCTCCTTTGTCACTATGGCCTTCAAAGCTTTGCTTCTGTGAGCACATTTTAACACAAAAAAGGACTAATGTTTCATAAACCCCCTTCATCCGCCACTGTAAGCATAATCAGAGCTGAAGTGTGTTCATTTTCCTCCGAGGCCCCCGTTCGTAAGCCCAGTGAGTGTGTGTGTGTGTGTGTGAGTGAGACAAAGTGCTACTATGTGCATCAGACGCATGAGCTCGCACATAGTGAGAACTTAATTAGAGAAAACAGCGCTGTCAGATGCATTAGGCAGAGGTACGCACTTAAGGGCATATGGTTTTAGTACCATACCATCGGGTCGGAGAAAACTCTGCACAAACATACCTCAAAGCGCCGAGCCATGCTAATGAAATCACTCCCTTTGCATCCCACTGAGAGCAAACACAAATGTTTACAGACATCACACAGTCCGTCCGCGGCGCCGCGCCACACTGTGCTGTGCAGAGAGCATTTGTCTGCACGAAGGACGCCGGGTAAAAAGAGACAAAAGGTGGCGGCGGTCCCTCCTTTGTTGTGTTGCTCCTCATTTATTCCCTTTGGTCTGGAGAAAATGGCGTCTCGCTACTCCCAACCGCTCTCATTTAGCCTCCACGAGCAGAATGGACATTCAGTAGATCACATCTCACTCCTCCTGTGGGCAGGTGTGTGAACGATGACTGACACACAGTTGTGGTTGTGTAAAAATGTGTCCTTGCCAGCGTCCATCGTCCCTCACAGATGTCCGCGTAGCTGCTCGTAACAACATCATGTTGCATTTAAAGAAATATCAAACATCTATATGAATGTTAAACAGAGGGGGGACATGCATCATAATTAATTTCTACTCCTCCTGGTTGTGTGTCTTTGTGATGACGAAGGTCAAAACAAATCAATTAAAAGCCACTATTTTCAACATGCGTAATTGTTTTAAAGCGTTGTATTATTTCTTTTCCAATCATAGACATTCAAGATGTTTTATTTGAAGTGTTTTGGGCACACAGGGCAGACTTCATGCATGGGGGGGGGGGGGCATACCAAGGGTACACGGAGGCATTGATCTGTTTGTTTTGTTGCATCCGAAACTCAACACTTGTTTGTACAGTTGTTGTTGTGTTGCTAAAAATCCCCTTGTTGTGGATTTTTGTTTCTTTTGTTAAAACATAATTAATTGAGTTTTGGACCAGTTTCTTTTATGGAAAAGCCAAGTTTTATTATTCTGATGTTGTGGATTGCAAAAGGGAAGAAGAGATATAAATTGTTTGTTTCATTAAGAAAAACTGAATTAAAAAAGAGACCATAGAAAGAGTAACATAAACACTTTAACACTCATAAAATTGTTTGAATATTCTGCAAAAGCCTAAATACAGGACGGAAACGTAGCCTCCACCTCCCATGATTCTCTCCTTACAGAGAAAGACAAAGGACGACGTTCTGTTTTAAGGCTGAAGGGTCAGTGAACAAAACCATGTGACCCCTGAAGATCTCAGCTCTCCCCTCAATGCCAAATGACACTCTGCCACCATGCACTCTGAAGGCCATTAAGATAATGAGGGGACACAATAAAACATATACTTCGGCAGCTCGCCTGTACGGAGGCAAAGTTACCACCCGACCGCACGTGCACAAAGAGAAAGGATGTCATTTGTGGCAATTAGGCTGCGCGGGGACTGATGGAGCGCAGGGCCGCAGACCCCGCCCCCCCTGCCCCTTCCTCGGCAGCATTTGTCACATTTCATCCTGGGCGCCCCGACCGACTTGCGGGGGCCTCAGACAAGACGTGTGTCATCAGAGGGCCAATTTGAGATGCCAAGGGGCGGCCCGTTGTTGTGACACGCAGCTAAATTGTAAGAGAGAGGCCGGGCTGGATCACTTACTCGCCCCGCACACGCGGCCCTGATCTGCATGCACGGTGTGATGTGGCCTAAACGGCGTCTCACAAGCCTTCCACAGATTTAAGGGGGCACCAGTGGGGAAGTGGGGATCCATTTTGGGTTCAGGATGAGAAAAGATGACCATGTTTACTGGTTTGAGAGGTTAATGCAATGACACAGTTATTCAGCATTAAATTGGACAAAAAGATTTCCCTTCATGGTGTCAATGTGCAGGCTATGAAAAGTCAAACCAGCTGTTTTTCTTTAGTTATATTGAGTAAATCCTAAATGTACATTTTGAATTTTTACTACAAAAAAAGAAGCACTAACATCTGACTGAGGGGAAGGCCGCTTCTATCAGACGAATGAAGATGAACTGATGAATAAACACCAGCTTCTTCTTATTTTTAATGCCCCCCCCCCCCCCCCTTGCTGCCTGGGTTAAAGCCGAGCAGCGAGACAGGAGCTGGAATCGTGTTAATAGTATGTCCAGAGTGCGAGAGCCCGCGCGCGATCACCCAAATACCCAGAGACAGGTCGCACGTGCCCCGGGCGGCTCTCGCGCCCTGACCCCCCCAGCGCCACCGACCCCGCGCGCGCGTGGCAAACCGGGCCCCACCAGCGCCTCTGAGCTCGTTCAGACCCCCGGCCCCCGGTGCCAAGAGGCTAAGGAAAAGAAAGTGCCCCCCCCCCCCCTCCCCCGCCCACATCCCCTCTTTCTGAGAGGGGCGCGCGCGGGGAACCCGAGATCTTTTAGCAGCGTGAGAGGTTCGATATTTTCGTTATTATTGTTAGAAATATATATTTTTATTTGAATCTTTTCTAAATTACGGCGTGTTTTCCTGCCGCGCTGAACGTGAATTAGCTGCTAGAGTCATAAACTCTGAAATATCCACAAGCTGAATAAAACAAACTGATAAATTACGGAGCTTAAAGTCGTTAATAAATGTGAAGAGCTGTGAAATTCTCGTGGAAATGAAGCAAATCGGGGTTCAATCATAGATATGTGTTTTTAATTATAAAGACATATAAACAATATATGAAATCCATGTTGCAACACAACCAGAGACGCCTCTTCAATAGGCTGCACTTATATAACCATGAGAATAGCCGGGCTCGGAGCAAGATATTTTCCACAATAGTTGTACAATACAATCATGTGAGATGTGCAATAACTTAAAAATAATGGTAATAATCATAATTATAATAAAAAAAACAATTGTCAACACATCCTTTCAGAAAATATACCAGCCAACATCACATTTGTTCCTCGCGCACATCAGTCAGTGGAGGGAAGTCCTTTCACAATTGTTGTTTGGAAAGCGGAGATAAGGTCATTTCTACTTTTAATGTTGTTGTTGTTAAATGTTGCATAGCTTACAAATAAGATCAGCTAACCTAATCCTGCTAAAAATGTACCCGAAGTCATAATTTGGACATGGCCAGTTTAGTGTCTCCAAAGTGACTCCATCTTAAGGCCCGACGTGTTTTTTTTTTTTATGTGGCGTTTTGTCTAATCCCAATAAAAACACTGCAGTGTAATGAACCACATTATCCTTCAGACTTCAACTGGTTTGATTTTCCATGGAATGATTTTTTTTGTTTAAATAACTTGAGGGGGAAGGGAGAAAGGGAGGGAGAGAGAGATAGAGCGGGGGATATCGACATGTTTGGGTAAAAGTTCGGGCGAGAGGATGAAAAAGCCCAATCAAGGCTTGTCGTTGCAGTGTTTGAAGAGACTCGCCGGTGTCCCGGAATAAGTGGAGCACTTTTCGGCGCAGGTGGCGAGCGCAGAGCCCGAGAACGGGTACACGGCCGCCTGCCCAAAGGGCGCCAGGGCGGCGGGGATGGGCGAGGTCATGCCCTGTCCCTGGTTCAGGTACGCCACCAGCCGCCTCATCTCCTCCAGAGCCTGGGCCTGCATGAGGATGTAGTTCTTGGCCAGGAGGAGGGTGGCTATTTTGGAGAGTTTTCTCACCGAGGGGCTGTGCGCGTACGGGATAACGGAGCGCAGGCCGTCCAGCGCGTCGTTCAGATCGTGCATCCTCCTGCGCTCGCGCGCGTTGATGCTGAGCCGCAGGGACCGCTGCTCCTTGGACTTCTTGGCGAGGGGCCCCCCGGGCTTGTCGTCCCCGAACGGCGAGCCTCTCTTGCGGGACTCGAGCGAGTCGAAGCCGTCCTCGTCGTCGCTGGTGTGCTCCCCGCCGCTCTCGTTGGACTTGGTCTTCTGCCCGGCGAGGAAATCGGTGGCCGGCGTGAGCGGGAACCGAGCGGGACTCCCGGGACCGTGGCCCGGGCCGAATCCGAAAGCCGACTGGCCGTAGCGCTGCGTCAGGTCGAGGAGCGCGTCGTTGCTGATGGACTTGAGCAGGTTCTCTTCGCTGACATTCATTTTTCTTTCCCGGGAAAAACAAGCCGCCGAGCAGGACTCTTCCGCCGCTTCCTCTGTCCTTTATCCCGCTCCTCTCCTCTCCTCTCGGCTGCACGGACTTCTGGGAAGAAGGAGACTGGTGGGTCTGAAGCCTCTCCACGAGCGTTCACCTCCTGTGTGCGCTGCGCTCCCGCGGTGTTGCGCGCATAGCCCACGCTCACCAGCACTTCTCCTTTTAATTGCGCTCGCCGAAAGGTTCTCTGTGTTTTCTCTCTCGCGCGCGCGTCTTCTCGTGCCCTCCCCCTCGCCTCGGGCAGGACTGTGACTCGCGCTCTGCCCCGCTCGCAAATCAGTGCGGGAGCACGAGGAAGCCCCCCCGCGGGGATTATCCGCCCGTCCAATCAGGGGGGCGTTTTAATTAACTGGGAAAGAGCTCGCGCCTACTCCCAGTTTCAAGTGTGATAATTGACGCGCTGCCCAGTCACAGATACAGAGATGCTGTATTGTTCACTATCACTAATCACCTTTAACCCGTTTTTGTTGGAACATTTCAATGAACTCGTCATTTAAAGACGTTTAGGTGGATGATTTGCAACAACATGAACAACGTGAACAACACGGGCTCAGAAGTACTCACCTGCCCGGGAGGGATCTCTGGATTAGAGAACAGTGCAGGCAGCTTTCACCACGTTCCTTTGGTTCCGGCTGTGCAACGCTCCATTTATTTGCTACTTCTTTTGTTGTTGTCCGTGCTGTTTTCACATGACAGACATGTCATAGAGGCGGACAGAGGTGACAGCAAACATCTTGCAGCTTTGCTTGGTTTGTCTGATGTGGACAAATCCACGAGCTCACAGAGGAAGACATGCACCTGCATGCTACAAAGGATGTGTAATCAACAAGTCATTATGAAGTGCTATTAAAGCTTTAGAAGATAATATTAGAGGCTATTAATGGCTAGCTTTATTTTTTTGAAATCTGCATCAACCAAACATAACGTCAGATGGTACATGAGCAAGAGGGGTCAAAGTTCAAGGGGCAGTTTTATGATAAAGTGGTATGTCCCAATTGAATGCATACTGCACGCATTAGTGCAGCATTAGAATAAAAAAACAAAGTGAACTTTTTGGAACCCTTTTAAAAGTGTTTAAAACGTCACTTAACTGCATTAAATATGATAGCACAGTCTCAGGTTAATGACCCAGTGAGTCTCACATCGCAGAGACAATATCAGTTTATTATGAAGGACATTTGTTACTGTGAGAGGAGGGTAGAGTATCCAGAGAGAACATTCAACCTCCACAAGGTGCTGGCGGGTTGGAACCCAGAATCTTGTTGTTAGGCCACCACCACAACACTGCAATAAAACATGATCCTTCTCATTGTAATCTTTGTTTTGGGACGTAAAAGGTCTCTCGAGGCTCAGGAACACACTTCCTGAGTATGACACGTAATAGAGAAGCTAAGGCTGCCCCTCAGTGTCCATTATGGAGCATCACACTGCAACGAACTGAGCCCGAGTGTCAGAACTGCTGCCTGCAGATCAGGGAAGTGATTTAGACGATGCTGCCCCCTTGTGGCCGTGAAGTGCAACACGATGATGTTAACAGCGCATGCAATGACCTCTGGTGACCTTTGGGAGGACCACAGCCTCATGAAAAACCACCGTGGGGTGACCGTGGACATGCAGAGGACGTGGCTTTGCTTGGTGTATTGACATTGAGGGAGGGGGGGGGGGGGGTGACTGTGCACATACATCATACATCATTAATATAATTGTTCTCATTGGATCCACCAGACTTATCTTCCCAATCATTCCCAGGTTATTCTGTTGAGGGAGCACAAAACACTCAGATGCCCCATTTTATTTAGATTAAAATGGGTGTAAATTGAGGGGAGACCTGTGGGTTCCACATGTAACTACTGAACATTATTCAGCAGCCAGCATGATCCAATGGTACCGATGAGCTTTATTTGACACCAGTATCTATCCAACCTCATCTTTAAGGGACTGAGCCCACACGTTGGAGGGTTTCTTGTTCATCGAACATTTGAGTCGAAACTACATCAGACACAAATGATCATCCAAGGAAGATATAATATTACAGCATATTCATTCAGTGAGTAAAGCTCTATGTGTTGGTACTAGGGCCAGGACTCGATTATAAATATTAATCTAATTAATTAGAGGCTTTCTAATTAATTAATCGAAATTAATCGCATAAATATTTGACCTGAGAACAGTGAGAAGTAATTTTTTTCACATGGATTTTTATTTTTGATCAACCAATTCCAGCAGACAAGTGTAGCAATAGCATATTTAGAAATATAGTACTTTCAGAAATTCATGTAGCCTATAGGTAAGTAGACCTTCTGTAAACTAGGTTTTTTTAAGTAGACCAATACTTTCAAGTACATTCAGAACATTGGTTATTTTTCCAGACGTGGACTTAGTTACCCTGGTCCTTAAACCAGTCATCTGGTGCAGTGTGGGTTGGGTGTGGGTCCTTGTACCTGGAGTCGGGCTAACATCCACGCTAGCTGCTAATTGTTTTGCGTTGAGGTGATACTTGAGGCTCGATGCGAATTCCTTGTTGCACAGCTTGCACACAACCATGCTCTTATCGACGCTTCCATCCGTTCGTTTTTTATAATAAGATTTCCCATTCACGGGGCCAACCGACACGGTCTTGTCAGCTTCTTCGTTCATGTTCACTGTGGTTTGTTGTTGTCTGAAGTCATGAACGCTAGTTGGTGCTCCAGTGTAATCGGTCCGCCGAAACTCATCCAGTGAGAAACGGTGCAAAAAATAAGTGTAAAAATGCATTAAAAATGTTTAATGTATTATTTTTTGTGTAATTAATTAATCTTAATTCACATTGTAATTAATTAATCTTAATTAACGTGCTAAAGTCCCGGCCCTAGTTGGTACTGATCCTCTTCTGCGTTATTAGTTTTCAGAGTTTTGGGTTCTGTGCTGCTGCTTCTTACGTTGGCTTGAAAGCCACTGACACCATAAAGATGGTCAGACTTTCATTAAAACAGACATCTTACTTATTCAGCTCCTCATGACTCAATCACACAATAAAAGATCAGGTTCTTCAGATAGTCTTCATACCCTTTACATTTCCTGGAATACCCCTTTATTAACGTTCCACCTTAAACCCTTCCACATGGTTTTTATATAACTAACGTGAACGGTTATATTGTGAGCCATCTGTGAAAGATTTACACTCAGAACCCAACACGAGGTTTGCTAGAACTGGCTCCAATCAAAACCCTAATGTTGGGTTCCATCCAGAACCTTTCCAGAAGCTTTTCACGGGTGCCAACAAGAACGAGAGGGTAGAACGCGAAGGTTGAATCTAAAGAATAAATCATGATTAGCTAATATGGATTTATAAAAAGGGTTCTAGAGAATCAAAGGGTTTCAGGCAGAACCTCAGCCCAAGAAGAGACTGTTTGGTACACTTATTACCACTTATACCATTAAATAGTTTACTGGCTTTACTGGTATATAAACCCTACACAGCTCTTTGATGACTCTGACCTGATTTACACAGAAATGCTTCTCAAACCACTTGACTGGTAGAATTGATTGTTATTGACAGTAACGTGCTGAGTGATACATCCTTCATATGAATGGATTTCAATGCTTTCTGAATCATTAAGCCGAAAACAGCCGAGCAAGAAATCAGAACCATGGCATCGATTGTTCAGGAACGAGCAGCGAAGCTGAATGCATCCACGGAGGCGTGATCAATAACGGCTGAATGAGAAGGAACAACAAAGGTTTGAACCGAATGTGACGTAAACCCCAAAAAGCGCACAAACAATCTATGAGATTACAACTCAACTCCAACAAAGACTAAAAGCCTGATAATAACAAGGCTCTGAGAAAAACCCAAACTAGATGGATTTGCTTTTCAACATTGCAACTGAAAGGTTTTTAAGCGCCAATAAAAAAGTCAATTGACTTTTATCACAACAGACTTTTTGATGAGTCATTGCAAGCGCGTTGCAGCCCGTTCACAGCCCAAAGTCGGCTTTCTACTTCCGCCGAACGCATCCATGCCAAAACACCTCATTTTCAACAAGACCACAAAGTCCCGCTGGCTTTTTTCTAATCATGACCGCTTTGATCTCCCATTTTACGACATCCTGCTATGACGTTAGCAGAAGATCCTTCCTTAGATGGTTGCTTCTGTGTGTGCTACCAGTATTCAGACTACAAGTATGCGAAGGGATCTACGGATGGACTGTATAAGGGGATGTATGTTTGTATAGTAGCTCTGGTATAAAAGTATAAAACCTGTAGCGCTTATGTTTAGGCTTATGACGAGTCCCAAGAAAAAGGTATAAAGTCCATGGGAAAAGTTTCAAGACAACACTGCAGCAAAGAGTTCTTCCTCAATGTGATCGTTCTCCATCACACACTCAGGAGCAGGTCCAACACTTTGTCCAGCAGGTGGCAGGAAATGTCTGCGAGTGGAAAAATGAAACGTTTCAAAGACATAATGGACAACAAACTGTTTGAATAACACTCAATAAAAACCATTTTGCACATTTGTTTGTCATTACATTGGGTTTATCCAACGATCATGTTCATGTGGCGCCATAACGTGTCAACGAGATGCACACTTAAGAGAAGCCGAGAGCACAACCAAAATTAATAAATTTCCTTCCAAAAAAACAAAGCTCCAGTAAAAATATAAAAAATGAATACATTTAAAACTATCGATGCAGGCCATGAAGGTAGATTTTATTCATAGTGATCACTTCCCCTAGTGTTCAACTACAAGCACTGCACATCGTGTAGGGAGAACGTAGCACTAAAAGGTTCACTGAGAATGAAAGAAACACAAAAGTGTCAACGCACCCGACTACTATGATGCTTTTAAGCTTGGTGCTGCTGCTCTGTGTCGCCATGGCAACTGCAGGCTGCAAGCTGCCATGCAACGGTGGCACTTCACATTCGGGAGAGAGTTTGCATTGCAGTGACAGAAGAGCACCACCGCGGGGCGGAAGTGTTGTTTTCTAGTTCTGAGGAGTTGTCATATTTGACAGGAACAATGCAAGTGAGTGTGTGTGTGTGTGTGTAGAAGCATTGCAGATGCAGTCAAGCTGAGCTGCAAATGTGCTGCATCAACCTCTCATTGTCTCTGTCACCGTGGTGATTTGGCGGCTTGTATCACTGTGTGTTTTAGTTGCATCTGGTTTCCATATTCAGAGTTACAGAAGGCCTTGATAAGGCCTAATATGTTTTATATCCCGGACCCAGCAGGATCCACACAGGAGGGGTTTCGTATCCTGGCTGTATCCTAATTTTCAACTCCACCGTGTGCTGCTGTCTGACTCTCTCCCTCTCATGCATACACCCCCCCCCCCCTCCCCTCCCCCTGCCCCTCCCCCTCTCTCATGCACACATCAAAGTGTGCTCTGAGTAAAGATGGAACAGGCTCCTTTGATCTCTCCCTGTCGGCTCTGATTAATGTGTGGATTTACAGTGCAGACCTACGGGGACCTGGCAGCCATGACACCCCTCTCTGCTGCACTGGAAACTGGTTTTCCTCAACAACAAAAAAAACAATCGCGGCCACCGATTTTTATTAATTGCTCCATTCGGGACGCTTCCGACACACTCATTCAACCTCAAACCCGCCAAACCAAAAGGTCCGAAATAAAACCCGCCGTGAGGCTGCACCTCCCCAATTAGAGATCAATAAGAAAGTCTGCTTTGTGAAAGGCCTTCCCACCCGATGCAAAGCCTTTTTTTTCCTCTCATGAGGGACAGAAAGTTGCGTGACACAGCTGGGGACTCCATGTTTAATTCAGCCGGCCTTGGCGGCCATCTGCATTGGTGGCTGCGCTGATGGTGTCGGCGGCGCAGCAAATGTGGGGATGAAATGTAGCGACGAGCATGGAGGGAGGTGTTTGCATGGCACACATCATGCTTTTTGTGCATTGCACGCTGCTCCCACGATTCATCGCAAGCCAAAACAAGCAAACAATGTGCACGCTCTTTACTCCGTCTTTGCTCTTTTTTTAAAGCAAACGTCTTGCCTTCATGCTCCTTATCGCTTTGCTCTCAAATATGCCTCCCCCTTTGCCGCAGTGCAATGCAGATTCCGCACAGCGTGGAGGTATGTTGGAGATAGGCGGGGTACCATGAATAATTGTTGAAGATATTTTTACTCTGACCCACTTTGGAGTCCCTTTCGCCCCCCTTAAAGGTGCCGCAGCCCTACTCTGTCTTAAGTCAACACCGCTTTCGAATCAACCCCAAAAAACAATTGAACCATTTTACTTAAGCCTAATTGTGCCGTCTAAAATCCCACAGTGAAGATCTGATGACACATTGTACCATACCAACATATGGGGCCACCAGGGGGCCATGTTAAGATTGTCAACAGACTTCCATCTGTTTAGCAAACTCACCCTTCTCAACATTGTACATGCAATCCAAAAATTTAATGTGAATAATGGCCTTCAAATAGAGTGGAAGATCGTAATGGTTCCTTTAACCTGGAGTCTTCCATGCACACAGTCTCAGATGTGCATCTAAGGCCTAGTCCACACGGACACGGGTATTTTTATAACCAGAGTTTTTCCTGCTGCGTTTAAAAAAAAATCCCAGTCCATTCATGCTCGGTTTAAAATAAATCTCCGTCCACATGAAAACGCAAAAACACGCTATCAAGGGCTGTCAAGAGCATGCCACACCAGTAGGCGGCAATATAACCCAAATCGTAAAGTCACCGCGGCTAATCATAAGCCTAGCAAAAAGTTATTACCGGTTCCGCTAGACTAACAACATGGCGCACAGAGGAAAGGGAGAGTCGTATGTTTGGACTGATGGCGAAGTTGAGATGTTACTTAATGTCACCAGTGAATATAAAGTAAATAAAACTCATGAAAACGTGGACTGGGAGTCTTGCCAGTCCAAGTACGCCGACATCCTAGCGTTGTTCCTAGAGCAGTGCCCTGAGACGTCCCAAGAGTTTCCTCATCGTAAAGAGGATATAACCAGGACCATCATCACCAACAAGCTTAAGGCGATACGGGTTCAAAACAGGCAATCGGTAGATTCCGGTCGGAAAAGCGGCCATGGCAGAGTGGTTCTACTTTACTTTGAACTATGTGAGCAGATATGGGGTGGTTCTCCTGCAACTACTACCATTCAATCCGGTATAGAAACGACGGATGTTGAAACGGCCTCTCATCGCAGTTCAGATCCTGCATCTTCATCTACACTTGATCTCTCGGCTGCGGAAATGTCTCCCGTGTCTGATCAACTTCAAGACTTTGTTATTATAAGCACGATTTGAGCTACATCCGCCATTGCACAGAATCGTCAACAAAGCAGTTAGCGGTGCACAATCTGACGTCCAACACAGCGGATAACGGCGCACACTCGCCTGACGTCGCAAGGCAAAAAACCCGGTTATACTGTCCACACGACAACACTGCAACCGGAGTTTTCAAAAATGTTTGATTTCAGTGCCCTGAAACTGCGTTTTTGTGTGGACGGAAGGCCGAACCGCATAAAAACAGTCACGGTTATAAAAATACCCGTGTTCGTGTGGACAAGGCCTAAGAAGGCCGGATTTCAACGAGGCAATTTCTTTTACACAAGTTTGGTACAAATTCTGCCCAGAAAAAGCATGTTTTCTTCAGTCTGGTGGTTGTATTGTTGCAGTGTCAAGTTGGGAGGGAGCGTTTGTTGTTCCCAGTTAGCAAAACTCGATGGCAGATGGTTTATAAGATACTACACATACTAAAGCAAGTGGTTTTAAAGTCTTTAAATGCTAAATGTCAGTTTTCACATTGAATGAAGAACGAAGATAAAAACCTCTTAAGTATGTTTCATAAGGACACTGTAGCAGGAACCAGCAAGAACAGTGTTTGAACCAGTTATTAACCCTGTTTGTTACACAGTAACTCGATTGGCCTTTTGGAAATGATTATGGTTGTTATGTTGACATGTTGATTGATGGTAGCTATTTTACAGTCAACGGCGGCGGGATCCAGTGATAGTTATGTATGTGGTGGCGTGTTACTTGTTGCCATTGTTGCCATTGTTGAAATCAACCTGCGTCGATGCAACAATCGACAGGGACAGGTGTACATGTTGGAAGACAATGACTGAACAATAGCCAACTGCTATGATTCCATTTCAGATTGAAGGGAAGAAGGTTTTCTCACCTCAAGAACTTGACTGCTAATTAAAAATTCTGGAAGAGCCCTGCTGTCGAGGACAATCAAGATTTGGTACGATGAAAACAACTCAAGTCTTGTTAAAGACTCTCAATCAACGATCTATTGTGTTGTTGAGTACTTGTGTTTAGATAAGGACTTAAATCACCCACTGTTAATATCAATTTAAATTTCTTTTCTTTTTTTGTGGGCTTTATTGAACAACATTTCCCTCCTTAAACACATTGGGTGATGTGAGGGGATGTGATTTGCTGCAACTGCCTCTAATAACAGAAGGACGGAGTTTTAAGTTCATTGGTTTAAATAAACAAAAAAGGGAAAACATGAAATTAGAAGAGTGTTTGTGGGTGTTTTGGATATGAACAAAATGTAGTTATGATGACTTCCGTAACTAATGCTGTTCGTACTGAGGATGGTTGTTGATGGATGTTTTCATCCTTAGTTTAACAATGTAATCCCGCCCTAAAGCATACCTTGTTTTATAGTCTATTTGACTCTAAATAGGCTAAAATTTACTAAGTAAACCTAATTTACTAATGAAGAAGACTTGAAACTAGAGATTGAGACTATAAACTCATGTTTACAATGTCTGCTGAGGGAATAAACCAGAGAGAAGTAGAGTAATTTTCTCATAGACTTCTATGGGACCAATGAAGTCGCCCCTTGTGGTCATTAGAGAGAATGCAGCTTAAGATGCATTGACTCTTCTTATCAGATACAAAAATTGCCACCTGTGGAGGACTCGACTGAAAGATTCTGCTGCTCACCCAAGTGTGAAGACAGACAGACACACACACACACACACACACACACACACAAACAGGTACTTAAGTGAAGTCAGGCATGTGTACAGGAGATGGGAAATAGGGAAAATAACTGGGATAATAAATGTATGCACTTAAGGTAAGGTACGGTTATTTTTATTACACCTTTCAACAACCAGGTAATTCAAAGTGCTTTACAGAATATGTACAAAGGGTGAAAAAGAGGCAAGGCAATATAAATAAATAAAAAAACAGTGGAATAATAAATGAGATTCAAATCACGTTGGCAAACACACACGGTGCATTAAAGCTGGATCCTGGCACTCTGTGTTGAGTGTTGACAATGAGCAGAGATGTCCAAAGTGAACTTAGAGGTCCATAACAAAGAAGATTAGACGTGCATTTCAGAGTACATTTTTTGACCAGAATCACGCTGGACTGATGTGACTGATCTTCTCGCCTTGTTTGTGCTCTCAAACGTTAGTCTATGAGGGAAGAAAGTGTTCCTCTAACCATTGACTTGTTCGATGCATCTACTCAGTGGGGCCAGAGTTGTGTGGTGACAATGTTGTATAAATATCAGTTTTGTCTCCATTATAATAATAAACCATGAGCTAATGGGAGCATAAACAGACGGAAGTTACCAATCGACAAGTTTTACTTCATTTTCTGGTCTTTCTGGTAAGTAGGGTTAGCTTTTATGACCAATACCAGTTAATAACAATACATTACAGCGAGGTTTTCCACATACAAACAATGTTGTGACATTTTCATAGATAGGAGTTCACCAGATTTGTTTGTATCACTGATAAACGAGACGGAAGTAAGAAGTAAAAATCCTGTTACTACAGCTTCCCCGTTCAAATGGAATATCAAATGTTTTTTTATCTCTTTGCCTTCGCATCTCCTTGAATGTGATAACTGACTCCGTCCATCCTCGTGAAACTTGTAAATCTCCAGGCTTAAATCAACAAAAAGAGATGAATGAATGAATGGACAGCACAGTTTTAAAATGTTATTGACACATGTGGTTCTTCTATAAACATATATGACCTGGTTACTAAACTATAATAAATGTCTAGAGACAACCGCAGTGTTCTTTGTGATCCATTATGGAGGCTTCAGACGTGACACTTGACCTGAACTTCTTTTCATCTATGGTGGCTCAGAGGTATTAAATTCTCTTTGAACTTTGAACACAACTGTTCATAACAACTGGTTTATTTATAGTCAGGCAGTCAAAGCCATTCATGCAATACAAAAGCTATCAGAAATCACATTTTAACATTTTACAGGATGTCAGATTTCTGCAGGATCCTTTTGGTGCCGGTCAGACAGCGAGTCTCATTGTCCTCCAGCTGCGTCCCACGGCGTCTTCGTCTTCGCCCTCGGGTTTCTTCTTCCTCTTAAACCTCTCATCAAAAATCTTGCGTGACATTTGTTTTGTCTCAGGGTTTGAAATATAGATGACAATATCTCCCTTTGTCCCTTTGCGCAATAGTTTCTCTTTCCACCTCCATCTCCCATGCCTCCCCCCCTACAGCTCCCAATGTGAAAAGTCACCCACACCCAGCAGTTTTCCTGCTAGGGTTATTGCGGACAGGAAGTCCATATTTAATGAAGTGACTGGGGGGGGGACGTGCCTCATTCCGACTCCCACCGCGCAGCAGCAGCACGCGCATGCATGCATTCCCGCTTGCACTGACGTGCCCGGAGAATGCACGAGCGAGGGTACACGCGCGCAGGCCGGCGCCTCGAGTCACGCATGCTAACCCCCCCCTTAACATTTGAGTTACGCAAGTGCGGGGGTTTGAACAAGTTCGAGGAGCGTCAGAAGACGTCTGGAAGGAGACGCAGGAGAAGTTTGCTGATGCGGCACCGCTTTGTGGGAAGTTTGGGGCCTCGTTATCGGGATCGGGAGAGGGGGGGGGGGGGGAGTCAGAGAGGCATATCATTAACCAAGAGTGTTCGTACAACAAAGCGCAGACTCCATCGAGTCCCACTCCTCCCTCATCGTGAAACAAAGGCCCAACAGATATTCCTTTAATATTTCCCCTCTCTAAAATCTCTGAGCACTTTGAGCTACTAATGCTCATATCTAAAATTGGATTACGTTTGGTAGTGAGTGTGTGTTTGGTGCGTGGGCGCCGCGTGTGCATGTGAAAGTGCACGTGCGCGCATCATTGGCGCGCTTCACTGTAGCCATGCAGAGGGATGCAGATTGTCTCTAATTCACCACGCTGACCTAGATTCCCAAAATCCTGCAGCATTAAAGGAGACACGTTGTCCCACATCAGCACCCCCCCCCCCGCGCCCACCCCCCCTAGACATGACAGATGAATTAAAAAAACACAACAGTGTCTCGCCCTAATTTGTTACAAAATATTCTTTCGTGTCATCACATTATGACAGATCCACCCAGCGATTCGATCCGTTCACACCATTGACCCCCCCCCCCACTTCTCGTTACCGTCCTCGTTTCCCCTCCTTCTCTCCCATCTTGGAATTCAACATTAAAACCCCAAAAGTTAAAATGCAAATTAATTTTCCTAGCCAGCTCAGTTCGCAACTTATAATTAGATTCCGCCTGTTAAAACAAAAGCTTTCATCATCCCCTTCACTCCATCTGCGACGGGACGGACTGAGGAGGAGGACAGAGAGGACAGAGAGGACAGATTAGAGGGCGATGTCTCAAACACTTCAGGGTGCAAGGCAGCAAAAGCAGCACAAGGAGTTAACAATTCATGATCAGCCTAATGAAAGAGTGCGCATTTGCCTACTTAATGTGTGGTCAGTGGGTTTCTCCTCTCAACAGTCTTCCACTTGGTAAATTTGACTCCCTCCCCCCCAACATCAGCTGCTGCAATCAAGCTATACCTGTGTATGTGTGTGTGTGAGAGATGGTATCCCTCAGGGAGAGGCAGACAGGGTGAAGCCACGGGCTAACTAGCATGTTCAATCTGGGAAACAAAAAGGGAAGACGACAGAAAGAGGAGCAGAATAACGGAGAGAGAGAGAGAGAGAGAGAGAGCACCAGATGCTGTGTGGGAGGGTTATTTAATTGACGATATCACACCTCGCTTTCCCTTTTTTCCCTCTCATTCTCCCTCTTTGCTTCCTCGAACACACATGCATCGACCCTCGTGCGCTCTGCATATTTGCCCCGTCACCTTTGTGTCCTGACGTGACACGCGGCCCACGCCTCTCCCGGCTACGTCCTCCTGCACCACCTTGGGCTCCAACGTGAATCCATCGCATCCATCGACGTCCTGCACACCTTCTCTGAAAGGAAAAGACATTTTGGTGTTTTCAGTCATTAGAGAAAATATGCAAGCGACATCAATTAGTTTGGACACTCCAAGAGGGCAGAAAACTGCTGGCTTGGGCCTCTTTTTCCCTCTTTTTCCTTCTCTTCACGCTCGCAAAGAAATCTTCCTGCCAAACAAAACAAAAAAAAGCACCCAGAAAACGAGCCTCATTAATTAGCTTCTCATTTGTTAATGCAAATGAGCTTAATTAAAAAATAGACTCTCCTTTTGCGGCTTCAAAGGAAGACAGTGAGGCCTAATCAGGAGGTTTGTTCAGCTGTGGCACTAATGAGACATATTTGGCCTAACGAGGGAGCGGTGGCCTAATTTGTTTATGGTAATGATATGAAACACTGCTTGTCCTTTTGCTGTATCTGGGAAGGGATCAGACGCACAGGCTTCGGTGCGATGTACCTTCAGGGTTTCGCCGAGGTGTTGCAGCAGCCGCACTGAACGGTTTCGGTAGGTTAATTGGCTTAATTAGCCCAACAGAGATCACTGGGCCGACGACTCAATGTCAGGGCACAAGCAGGTCAGGGAGGTTCTTCCCTACAAAGGTCGTGACGAGAACACGTCTATTTCTCCTCGATGAGCAGAGGGTTAGAGCAATGTGAAAATCGCACAGGGTTTACGTTAAGTCTGCTTTCAATTCAGCTTGGAGGTGGCAGACGCTCACGTGTGAGTCAATCTACAACTGGTGAGGGTTCATCACAAGTTTTCTCTGGTTCAGGAGGTTCAGCTGCATCCTCGAACACCACACGAACTTCAGGGCATGTTCAGAGAGAGCAGCTTTAGTGGAAACTCTTCGTCGGTTTAAACTTGCGATTTCGGATGCTCTCGGTTCTCAAACCCAGAGGGAAAGGTAACTAAAACTCTGGCCGTTTCCATGGTGACGTCTCTCTCTGTCTCCTCTCTCCCAGGCGTGTTTTGTTTTCTTATTGAAGCCTATATTGAATGTTTACCAGGTGTTTGCGGAGGGTCATGGTTTAATATGCACAATGGGGGAAAAAAGACGAGGGAGCACAAAGAGTAAATAAGTGAGGAAGCGAGTGGGTGAAAACCCTCAGGGCATGGCAGACAATCACAGTATATCACCAGCTGCAACGCCCGTTCACCATTAACTACACACCAGTTAGGTTTTGTGACTCCATCTAACCCCAATTGAGTTGACTCAATCAGGCCACAGGTAGACAGAAGTATAAACACCTGGAAAAGAACTCTGGTGCATATTCTGCCTAGATGACCGACCGCAGAAGTTGGCGCGGCTAATGGTGACATCATCCATCGTGTTTTTTTGGCCGTCGCCAACCAAGGGAACAACTTAACGTATTTTGAATGTGGAAGAGAGAAGTGGAGACGCCGTAAATGTCTGTGGTAGCAGCAGCGACCTGTCAATCAGCGCGCAGCCCAAAGGATCCCCTGCTTAATAGTCTTCTTGAAGAAGACTTGAAACTAGTCATTTTCTCAAACACATCTATTGGAGCAGAGGAAAGAGACTATAATATTAATATGGACTTTCATATTAAAACGTTGTTTTACTCCATCGAAATGGAGTAAAATAACATTAGTAAGACATCGTACAAACAAGGATTACTAGAATTATATTGAGCATATAATGGTTGCTTGTTCTTTCCTTTTATGATAAAACTACGTCTTCTGACTGCCAAGATATCACAAAAATAATATTAAGACACACACATTGGAACTATCCTCATGTGTAAACTATTTGTGTAGGCTGTGCTTGATGCATGTTGATGCATATTTATGGATTGTGAGCTTACTGTACGTGGCAACACGTCCACGTTTGAGTGACGGTGTCCTTGTCGCTATTTTGTTCACCGATGACTACGTGTGAGGCCGAGTGAGACGGCAGCATGGCTGGCCCTCACTGATAACTAGGCCCGGGCACAACCCCGTGCTCCTTTATTCAAAACACACACGCCTTAATTAAAACCAAGCCTAGGGGAAAAATAAAAAAACACGTCTCCACTTTTAATTGTCGTCTCTAATAGTTCTCCAACCGTAGAGAGAAACAAGCTGCACCACTCTCCTCCATCTTGTCGCTCGTTGAATTATTAATAGACGAAGAGCAAACGGAAAATCAAATGAAGGAAGGGGAGCACGCGACTCGAGTGCGTTCTGATGCCGTGGTGCAATGTGATTATTCATGTGCGGCGCATGCTGCGTGGATCCTTGTAGCAGGAGGACGGAGCTTCTACAAGTTGGAGAACCTGAATGTGCCAGACGAGCCAGCTGGTCGTCCAAGCACACAATGCTGCGGCAAAATAAAATAAATAACTGCAGGAGATGAGGCGGTTAGTCAGAAGGCATTCATAAGTCAGGCCTACTTTGCGTCCATCTGAACCGGCACATCTTCCCTTTGGGGGTCGGGGGGTGTATGTGAAACCTCAGCTGATAGCATCTCCGCCCTGGTCCGGGGCAAACTGTTCGCTCACTATTAGCATTTGGTTAACAACTAACAGCTTACTGCTATCACCTCAGCTGCAACTAAGCTAACGTCAGGGTGTTTTGACCCAGTCAGTTTTTAGCTAACTATCCAGTAAAACTATTGATAACAATGATTGTGTTATGCATTCAGGTGATTTAACTGTGTTAAAGTAAGTGTTAGCTCCTTACCTCTCCAGTCAAATACTGTTTTTATTATGAAAGATAGAAAGATAAAAAGATAAAATGGTCTTAATCAGAGCTAGTAAAAGGATGCTAACGGCGGTGAATTAGCCGTGCGCAGGTATTGCCCTGACCCGGGCAGACATCCATCGCCATTGTAAACATTGTTTTTCACAAATATTGGTTAAAGGGTTGTCAAAATAACCATCAATGCTGTTAACATATCCGGGAACCTAATTCTGACCTTCAACACCTCCAAGTAGCGCAATAAAAGCACTTTCATCATCACTCCAGCGTTGCACGAGTGAGTCTTTCTACTTTTTCTCAGCAAAGTGATTTTCCTGCAGTGGTTAGACAAATGTTTGTATACATGAGATTTCACACGTAGATTCATTGACATTACTTACATTACGTTTTCAAGGAGATCAACAACAATAAATACCGGCGTAATTGCGTATGTAGAATTAAACAAATGTCATACTGCTCCAGACATTTTACGGTGTTGGGTCTTAAAAGACAGATAATTAAATGATTTGACCTCCACTGTTTTGATACGGATAAATCCCTGAAAAGGCAAAAACATGTTTGACGTTAAATTTCTGGAGGCCAAGTCGAGACCTTGAAATATTCCCCTCATTCATTAATCTCCATTCAATGACACACTGCTTTACTTAGCCAACCATTCGGCCTCCTCTGGCTGCTATAATTGTCCTAGTGAATTGCTTTTCAACTCTTTGATTACAAGGTCCGCTTTGAATGGCTGGTGTACATGGCCCAAAGTGCCCTCCTCCTTTCCCGACCATCTCCTTATGCCCCGCCCCCACCCGCTAATCACAACAGGTCGTACTCCTTCTCCTTTCCTATCTCCTCCCCTCTCTTCACCTGTCCTTCCTTCTCCTCCCCAACCTCTCTCATGCTCTCCTCTCTTCCCCATCCCCCTCTTCTTCCCTTTTGCTCTCCTCCCCATGCTCTCTCATCTTCTGCAGCTCCTCACCCATCCCCCCTTCTCCCATTTTCCCTCATCTTATCCTCTCCCATCCCTCCTTCCCCTCCTCTCCCCCTCCCCTCCCTGACCCTCTAATACAAGTTATCAGTGAGATGTGATTTTCATTAACCTATTCATCACGGTGACGTTTGTGTATAATGGTGTCTGTTAACTCTGATACACTGAGACACAACAAATCTGTCCGCTCCGAGGATGCTCATGGAAGAGAATTCAGAGAGCATTTAAATCTGTAAATTCTGATATGTATTTTAAAAATGAGGGCTTGCAACGGGCTCTGTTTGAAAATAGATAAAAAAGAGTAACTCTTCACACAGAAATGTGAAGAAATAAGGATGTGCCGCTCTGGAAAAGGGTCCCGGACAATTTATGTACTGTTGAGGTTGGTTAAGGAAGCGGAGTCCATGATTGGAAAGAGACGGGGGTCGACGTGTGTGTGTGTGTGTGTGTGTGTGTGTGTGTGTGTGTGTGTCACTCCTGCGTCTTTTCTCCTCTCCCTCCTCAGCTCACACGGAGGCGACAGAGTCCCTCTCATGACTAAACAGCACTGCCCCCAAACAAAGGCGCAGCGACAGCGGCGTGTGCTCACAACCGATAACTGGTGTGGCGTCTCATCTGAATAAGTGTGGGCCAGAGGACACACACACACACATGCACACATGCTCAAAGGCACACCCCTGTGTGCGATTATTCACACACACACACACACACACACACACTCGACTCTTGTGCCGCACAGATTACAGGATTAATGCGCAACTTGAATATGCATTGGAGCTCTGCGTTGGCTTTTGTTCTCCGTGTGGAGAGGAGCGGGCGCAGCAAAGCGCCTTCGACATCAAAGGCCGCGCAGGAACGTAAATAGCTGAACGGCGGCCCGGCGGTTTGCTGCAGGCGAACGACGCAAATAGGTCTGCTCATCTTGAATAAAGCTGTGTCCCCATTTGGCCTGCTGCGTGTCTCACACCTGGCTGCTTATGTGTCACTGGGCCTAAGAGGGGGGAGAGGTGGTGGTGGGGGGGGAGCAGTGAGGCAGCACACACGTACAAGCTGACCTTTGCTCTCGCCATTTTAGACGCGTTCCTCGTAGCCACATACATGTGTCGCATATAACCGTGCGGTCAGATGCAGCGTGGGATTGTCATAAAACCATTGAATTAAGAAAGTAAATCGCTGGTGGCTATAAATAAACACCTTTCTCCCTTTGTGGAGACCATCCGGTAGAAAGCAGGCTGCAGACGTTCCCTCCTGTTGCGACTAATATGTGCAATTTTGCTGTCGCTCTGCCGCACACAATCACAGCGGCTTGTTTATCACGCTGTCATGTTTCTTTGATGCCACGTCGCTGTCCGCTGTGATCGGGCCCAGAGTCCCTACATATGTCGAGATGCAATAACAGCAGGGAGCAAAATGGGGGTGCTCTTAAAGCGTTTCACATCAGAGGGAGCGTGGAAGATGTTCACCCCCCTCCCCCGCAATGTTGCATGATCTGTATTTCATGAAGGGACACCTCATTGTCAAAAATTGACCCGTTTTGTAAATGAGTTCCGGGCAGAGTTTCCCTAAACGGGGGAGAGAGCGTGTTGTAGCTCGCCCTTATAATGTGTGAGTGGGGCAGCGGGGACGGAGGGGGGTGCTAGGGAAGGAAACATGACACACACACACACTGAACTCTGTCTTTGATAATCTGTTACCTCAATTAGCTTGGTGTTAACCACCACCTTAAATCAACAGCCGCTTTGCTGCCACAACAAAGATGCTCCAATTATTGTTTGCATGTTCTTAATGCAAAATTCGACATGTTGTTCAATCCAAAGTGGAAATATGAAACCTTGAGACTTCAGAATTACGGAGATATTCAAAGGACCGGGGGGGGTGCTAGCGGTCAATGGGGGGGGGCCACGGGGGGTGGTAGCGGTCGGCGGCCGGGCTTGCACAATCAATTTTTTCTTTGCAGCGCCAGTCTCATCTTTTTCCGTTCTAATTCCCGCGCTTGACTTCAAGGTGTAACCTTTATTATTGTTCGGTCTGAAACGGGCCCAGTGACGGATGGTGTAGCAATATTGTTGTCGGGTGGAAATCGGTAGAAATTCGGGAGAAAGGTCGGTCCAGGAGATTTTCGGGAGGGGCTTTGAAATTCGGGAGTCTCCCGGAAAAATCGGGAGGGTTGGCATGTCTGGCCGGTGGGTTGACAGGAAGCATTTAGGCCAACATTTATATATTTTCATTGCTTAAAGCTGCATTCTGTGTAGTGACCAGCAGGGGGCGACTCCTCTGCTCCCATAGACGTCTATGAGGAAATGACTCTACTTCTGTGTAGTGACCAGCAGGGGGCGACTCCTCTGCTCCCATAGACGTCTATGAGGAAATGATTCTACTTCTCTCTTGATTTATTCCCTCAGTAAACATTGTAAACATGAGTTTATGGTCTCAGTCTCTAGTTTTAAGTCTTCTTCAACACAACATGACGTTCATTTAGTGAACGATGGAGTCAAACAGACCATAAAGCAGGGGATGCTTTAGGGCGGCGACTTCATGCACATTAAACAGCTTTGGATCAGTGTTTCACAAAGACTGGTCTGGGACCAGGGTGGATCATCAGGGGGGTTTACTTTTATATCTGCAGTACATTTTGGGGGGGCTCGAATGTTTGCATTGTACTGATGATTGAGATGTTTCTCGATTGAGGAAAGGAGCGCTAGCGTCTTTTTGTTCTGCTGATGAGAAGTTTACTACGTCGAAATGCATTTATAAAATAAAATAACACAAAGCTGTGATTTATTTAAATGGCTGAAGAAACCCTATAAAAAGGGTTTGTTATATGACAATATCAAGGCCTTAAATCCTCGCCTGACAGCAATGAAATAAAGAGGATGTTATGTTTTCACCAACAGAACCCTCTTGACCTCCATTTGAAGAAAAAAATCATTTAATTTTCGCAACCTGCAGACCTTTTTGGGGATTTTCATCCGGCTCTTCCTCCCTCTGCTGGTTCACCGTCTCAGAGACAAGCGTCTCTCACTGGAGCGATATTAGTGTCCCCCCCCCCCCCCCGTTGCCATCCTTTACTACCCCTCTCCCTCCCTCTGTCACTCCCTCATGAATAACCATCCCTTACATTCACGCCGGCATGAAATGGCCACACAGCCCCCTGGCACACGCAGGAGTAATGCCGCAATCATTATTCCACTGCAGTGGTCCCACACACCAGCATATTTCACCAATCATGTGCCTCTCTACCCTGGCTTTTGTTTGGATGACTTAAACAAATGATGTGGCGGTGAGGAGGGCCCGCGTACCGCCGCTCCGCCTGTTAACACGGCAACCGTTGACACGGACGCAGCCAGGGATTTGCATAAGAGGACGCTGGAGTGGTGCTGGCAATTCCAACAGGGGGGGGTTCCTGCATATTTTTCCCTCTCTTTCTGTGAGAGGGTGGGTTTGAGGGTGTGGGTGGGAATCCAAGTGAGTGTGTGTGGGAGGGGGGGGGGAGGGGGTTGGGGGGGGGGGGAATGGTGTGCTATTTTTGGTTCTCCCGCTTTTCTCCTTCCTTTCATCCTATTCTCTGCCATTCCTCCTCCCCAACTGGCAGCTCCTCTTTTCCTCTGCGGCTCGTGTTGGACAGAAAGCAACGAGGGACGCTCACATTCCACGAGGCCGACCGGGCTGCCGAAAACACAGGGCAAGGCGGCGCTGGCGTCCCAGAATCACCGCGGTAACTAGTGACACCCACCCACCTCGCCGTGCAAGCGTGTGTTGGGAAAGACGGGCCCCCGATGAAGACGGGGGAGGCTCGGTTCAGGGCCCGCGGCCTGCACGTTGGTGCGTGAGGGTCGGCTGGCAGAACCCCGGTGACCTTGGTGTTAAATATTCAACCCAATACATGAGACCACGTGTTCTTCATTTGAACGCCCTCTGGAACTGTGGAGGGATCCCAGTCTGTGGCCACGCACACACGCGGGCTGGATGGAAGAAGAAGATCCAACAAAGACGATACTTATTTCTCTTTTGTCGGCATTAATATCCGAAATTAGAGCAGAGAGCGATGCATTCAGAGAAGTTTAATCCAGCCCCAAACCGGCCACTGCTGCGTCCTTTCATCTCGCTCTACGTTTTCTCCCGTTCCGCCGTCTCTTTCATTCGCCTTATCTCGCCCTCCTTTAATCATAGCGTATCAATGACTCCGATACGTCTGAGAGATCCATTCGCCTGCCGTTTCACTTTGTGAGAAAGTTTTGTTTGAATTCGGCTAAATTGCTCTCACCTGACTTTCAGACAAAAAAGATGTGTACGCAATGTGTGTGTGTGTGTGTGTGTCGGTGACTCTGCACACTCGTACGGATGGGATGGGTGTGACAAACCTGCATGCAAAGGTTGTCTCCATGGTGATAGATGTGGGGTCATCTCCATGACGATGGATCGGTAGGGGGTGTTGTCCGCCAAGGTTGTGGACCAAGGACAAGGCGAGAGTGATTGCAGCCGCCCAGACAGGAAATCGAAGAGGATCTATCCAATGGAGGTGGGGGGGCGGGGGGGGGGGGGAGCAAAGCAAAAAGGTGCAATTTCACAAGTCAAATTACTTCTGGGATGGAGGAGAGAAAAATATCACAGCAATAACGGCACCAGGGATGAGAGGAGGAGGGGGAGGGGAAGCAGGGAGGCACGACCCAAACAAAAGCTCAATTATCAAAGTCATCTAATGCTCACATACGCAAATAGAGTGACATCCTATTACCGTACAACCCCCCCCTCCTACCCCCCCCCCCCCTCGCCGAGAGACATTTTTAAGAGAGGAGTCTGGCTGTGATTTGTATGTTTCTTTTGAATCTTGCTTGTTTATTTCTAAAACTGATGCTGGCTGTCACTGGAAAAATATTGATTGGATTGTGCAACATGTTCCGCTGCATCCCCACCGATTTATTTTTCTCTTTTTTTCTCCTTGCTCTCTCTCTCTCCGCTCCTCCTCTGCAACACCAGCATCACAGATCTGTAAACTGTTAACGAGAACAGGCAGTGAATGAATGACGACGACTTTGGGTCTCTGCCTCCCCCCCCTCTCCCCTCTCTCCCCCCTCTGTCCCCTCGCCTCCCTCCGGGTTTCCCCCAATGCACTTTCTGTCTTACCCCTCTATTTTCCGTGTGTGTGTGTGTGTGTGTATTGGCGGGCTGAGTGCATTGAATCATTAAGTCCACAGTGCCACTGTGCCCATTGCCTCATTGCACCTAATTAAGCCCCTTTTGTTTCCTATCAATTAACATCGTAATTAAAACTGTTTACCCCGGAATCTGCTGATTCAGGGGAAATGACACAAACGGTGACGTGCAGGAATCCAGCTGTGAAACGCTGCATCACAAGCACAATGCATCGTGGAGGAGGATGCACACGGACACACACCTGTTCATGATGGGACCACAATCGGGTTCAAAGATCATTTGTTGTTGTTAACACAGGGAAGCGTTGGGGAGCAGCGTGAGTTAGACGTCCTGTACACACCCGTCCATCCAAAAACATGAGCACCAATCGTGTGTGTGTGTGTTTGTGTGAGAAAGTGTGAACACAACCAAGGGATCCACCTTGTGACAATCTCAGACTAATCACCTAATCGTCCATCCATCAGGTGGACAGACAGGAAAGGAGTACTTGACATCAAGTGGAAGCCAGACAGCATGACACCCACTGACACACACACACACACACACATACACACACACAGGGAGGATTTCTTTATATGTGTGCACGCATGCACAAATGCACAAGTCAAATGAGCGCTACTCCACCATCGCCGCCCTGCCAGCCTCTTCAACAATGTACATTTCACCCCCCTCCTAAAAAATAAAAAATAAATACACCCTATCTTCTTGTTGCCATGGCAACTGACCTAGAGCTGTGGCGGCAGCGGGCGAAAATCATTGAAGTGAGAGGCGTAGCGGTCTGTCACCCCCTCCCCGGAGAAACAACACACATTACTGTATACTGTACCACTGCTCCCAGGTACAGGAATACACAGATTTATCTCTCCCTGCACGCACACACACCCGCACACACACACACACAGGTACTGTAGTTTAGTGCAGACAGGAACACAAGGCGTGTGTGTCTGTTGTGTCGAAGTCATGTGTGATCAACATGATCATGAACTACCACACCACCCTTTTCCTTCTCCCTTTCCTGTTGGGGGGGTCGCGGTGGGGGGCGGGGGCGTTGTGTGTGTGTTGGGGGGGTGACTGCTGCTGGAGGCCGACCTGTCCTTGGGTGCAGTAAAGGATTAAAGCAGCATGCACACACACACATTTGCCATGTGACCTTAATTCCCCCCTTCCTGCTTCTGCTACTCTCAGCCAATCGGCAGCGGCGCATTGGATGTTGGTGTTAGCATGTGCGTGCTAGCATGCACGTGTTTGTGTGTCCGTGTGTAGCGTTTTGTGATTGCCAAGTTTTTTTGCAGAGTGTCTCGAGCGTATATAAGCGCCAGTAGATGGATTAAGTCTGATAAAAGGGGAATGCCGTGACGTTTTATTGTGGGTGTGCATGTGTGCGCCAGCTTGGGTTCTTAAAAGGGGGGAGGGAGTGGAAGGGGGGGATGAGGGGGAATAATAAAGTGTGAATCAGCGGCAGCCGCCCCGGCACGTGCCGTACGTTCAGACGACCTTATTCATCTCCAGCGACCCCAAAATCCCTCTGCTGCTTCCCCACACCCACCAAACAGACCTCAACCCCCACAGCCGCCGCCGTCAGCTGGTGGGGGGGGGGATGGAAAGATGGAGGAGGGGGAAGGCAGGTGTTGAGGACCATTTAGTAAGCAACCTTTCATTCATTTTACTCAATGGTTCGGTTTAGTTTTTGTGCCGTGTCGAAGTGTAACAAAGTCAAACGGCGCAGTGTGTGGAGGAAGGTTGTGTACGAGGTAAATGTGAGGCTCCAATGTGCGTGTCTGTGTCTGTGTGTGTGTGTGTGTGTCTGTGTGTGTCTGTGTGTGTGTGTTGGGGGGCTCTCGATTCGATATGGAGATCAGACAGAATGAGCAGCAGTTTAAACATGAGCGTTACATCAGGCAGAGACGTCCGGCTGTTACAGCGCCCAGATAAGGCCCACAAAAGCTGTGTGTGTGTGTGTGTGTGTGTCTGTCTTGTGTCTGTGACGCAGCAGACGTAACAGACGCGGCACCTTGCCTCGGAAGACGCTCGCTGTTGTTGGCGACCCTTAACCTTAACCAAACCTTGGCCCCGGCAGAAGACAAGTGCCTTTAGCTCGGCAACGACAGATGACACGGCGAAGCCTGAAGAGAGCGCTAAACTCTGACCTCCAACAACCCCTCCCCCCCCCCACGGCCCCAAACTCCATCTGAAGCCAAAAACAACCTGCTTCTCGACACGCGGGCAAACACACACACACACACTCAGACAATGGAGCCGGAGAAACGCGACGCTCATCCATCAAAGAAGCAGTAAATCAATACCATCAGGTTACATGAATATTCAAGAATCCATTCTTGTTATTATTATGCTAATTGCTGCATGTTCGTTGGTTGCGTCTGAAAATTTACATTTTCATTATATTTTATTATATTTTTATCTTATTCCTGCACTACGTTGTTTGTTGTCGTCATGGACCACCGCCAAGTCAAATTCCATGTATGTCTGACATATTATGGCAATAAACGATTCCTGATTCCTGATTTTGGATCAAATCTGCTGAGGTTGCATAAAACGCCCGACACACAATGAATGAAAATCATTATTAAAGTGTCATTGTAGCCCATTCTGCTGCTCAGAAAATTGCAAGAAGCACAATATTTGTGTCCAAACACCATTTTACATAAAACTTTGTGTCCCACGCATCGGAATCTACGGCACAGAGCACACACACATTATTCTAATATTTTCTTCTGTGAAAATGACAAGGATTTGTCATAATAATAATGTAATCGTTTTAACTAAAGAACATCATTTATGTTCCAAATTGTTATCAGGAAGATGTGAACTAATCAAAATACAATTCTGCTTATACCGTCATGACCTTTATACACAAGGACAATTTTGAAAGAAGCACACAAAAACACACAAAAAATATAGCCAAATGATGTAAAGAATATGTTAATTAAACTAGCTCTCTCCATCACACATGGGATGTGATTTCCTTCTTTTCAGAGAACCTAAAGCTCATTGTTGATGAAAACTGCTCCAGGGTTCTCGTAGCTTTAGCTCTTATTAAAAACACGTTTCACTGCTCTGGTAACAACGTCACGCACGTTAACCCGCCATGCTAACGAAAACTGTCACAGGCAGGACGGGTCCTCTTTCAAAACATCCCGTTAGCGCTCTTTAGCACCGTTCACTCGGCTAGCTTCGGTAGCCGAGTGAAGCTAATACACAAACCCAGCCTAATGCTTCATTAAAGTTTTGCATATTCTTTCATTTCTAGGATGCAGTGGATGTATTTCTTGTTTAAAACATGTAGCCCTGTCATGCATATTAACTGCGTATCGTATCTGGATGTGTTTCTGTCTCTGAGTCATGTGAAGTGAATGCCTGGCCCCTGCACTGCCTGTGTGTTTGTAACAGATGGTGTGTGTGTGTGTGTGTGCACGCGCGTGTGTGTGTCCTACAAAGTCTGGCAGAAGCACCTTGTCGCTCTGCGATGCATCACGCCAACTGCTATTGTCGGACCGCGCAGCACTTTCCAAGCTAACGTGTTCTTCCTCAGACTTTCAGTATCGTTTCCATCTGCCTGTTTGTCCCGCTTGTCTCATGACATCATGATATATGTAACACACAAAAAAAGAATCTCCATCTGGAGGGATGTATTCAGAAAACTGACATTAAATTGAGCTTATACTTTACATACGTTTATTTACCACAATATACTTCTCCTTGAGTTCTAAATTCCACTAAAGTAAAGTGCTTCGGCCGTTTCCAAAGACTGGTGCGAGGCCCCAAAGAGGGTCGCAGAACATTTCATTCTTCATTCATCAGCTAAATTTCCTGCTGTTAGTTAAAATGTATTGGTGCAGTAAAGATTTGAGTCATATGGAAGAAACTGTTGTTTTGTTCAGATAATTTGCTCCTTGAATCAAACATTGAATCTAGTATGTAAAAGCCGGCTTATATTCCGCTGATCTGACCAATGAGAGGACAACAGTAAGAGCCCGTCTCATTTCTTTCGTATTTAACACGTGAGACTCAACGATCCCAGAGAGTGTGTTTGAGGAGCGTTTGTTCACCGACTGCCTGTTGTAGAGGTAGAAAGACAGATAAAAACCTGCGGTTGTCATGGACGCGGCAGCTCAGCGCGGAGACGGACATCATCTGATCCTCCGTTGCGCTTGTCCATTTGATATTCAATAACTGGTTCATGCCTCTGAATATCTGTCAAGAGTAATGAGCGCTTCTTAAGGTTTTCTTTCATAGATGCAGAGGATGCGATACCCAGCCGAGGAGCATTGGTAGCACAGCATCTGTGTCATCTCCCCCCCCCGTCATTAGACTACGGCTGCCTCCGGGTACAGTAACAAATACTCCAAAGCACCTCTCTCTCTCTCTCTGGCAAGTCAAGCGTAAAACATTTTCCAGGGCTTAATATTGAGCGGATTGATTCGACATTCATTAATAAAAATTGAATGGATCGGCTAATTATTATTTTCACCGAGCTTCTCTCTCTATGTCTTTCGTAGGCCTCGAGGTGGGGGCCTCGAGGTGGGGGCAGCGAGGTAGGTGACAGGACGGCGTCCACGCCCCGGCAGGCACGGCCTCCCCCAGGCAGACGCTACCAGCGGCCCTTGCTCCTGGAGACACGCACAGCCGAGTCCCGTCTGGAACCTGCAGCGTGGCGTGGAGTGTCAATGTGACGGAGGGTGTGTGTGTGTGTGTGTGTGCTAGTTCTCGAAAGTAACTGTAAACTGTGTATAAGAAGTGGGCATATAGTCACCTATTGATCGATTGAAGCATCAGGTTCCTATTGCCGCCACTAAGGGACTGTGTAGGTGTGGGGGGGGCGGGGGGAGGGTCAAAGTATGGAAGGAAGGATGGATGGCATTACAGTGGCATCACAGCGGAGGGAACGAGCGGCGATGAGCGGTTTCGCTATACATAATGTAAGTGTGGGGGGGGGGGGGGGGGGGGGCGCTCACAGATACCTTTGTGTAGCAGAGAGACACTTTTATTGGTCTTTAAGTCGTATAAGATAAAAGGATTGACTCATTGCTTCATGATACACATTTTCAAGATGGCGGCTTGTTGCTGACAGCCCTCAGACGCCGTTTGTAGTCACATGACACCAGAGGAGAACAAAGCAGACGTAGGGTTACGCAATTCCAGGATCAGCACAGTGCGTCCCGCGGGACCGACTTTCACGCGAACATGAAAGGACGTGGCCTCACTTTTGAGCATTCATTTCTCTCTAAAAAACACAAAGAACGAGTTCAACTGAAACTAAATTTAACAGTAGCTGCAAATAGATTATTCTAATTTGCCAAAATGTGTTTTTTACCTTCGTTTGGACTGCGGAGGCTCGGGAGACGGACGGACAGAGAACGGATAGAAGGTAACGTCAGCAGATACAACGTTAACGGAGCCTTTCGCCCCCGAGGCTTCTGGGTAAACTCTCCCCCGAGGGACCAGACAGGGGGAATTTAGATTTATTATGATAATGACTCTAATTCTGATATTTTGAATCCAGAATAACGTTGAAAACAGTCACATTTTGTAGAGCTTGGTTTCTCAGCTTTTTTTTCTAGCTCTTGAATAAACCTCTCTGTAAACACACAGTCGAGCACACACACACACACACACACACACAAAGATAAAGTCTAGGACTTGGTGGACAGGGTCGATTTTCTATTATGGCATTTCATAATAAAGATCAACTGTCACAGCAATCACAGCAGAACTTGAATTCTTCTAAAGCAGAGGACCAGGACCTCTGTTTTCATCCAGCCCCCCCCCCCCCCCCCCCCCCCACAAATAATCGTCCGCTGTTGCTCCCAAACACTGCAGACCATCCAAGAGTGCAATCTTTTCCTTCATCTCTTCCTCTGAAGAAATGGAGAAAAAAAAGTACAGAGGAGGAAGGTCAACAATCTGTCAATAACAGATAAAGAAGAAACGGCTCAATAGAAAAATAAAATATAAAAGTGTTGAAGTTTGAAGCTTTTTTGTACTTTCCGTTTGCCACATGTCAAGGAGTCCACTTTTATGTGAAAATGTATATTTTCTTTTCAAGGGTTGTGTTTTTGAGAGAGAGATTCCTTCTTTGAGGCCTCACTTATTTCCTCTGCATGGCACAGCGCCGACTGAGATTACCGCCTAATCCCTGTGTAATCTGTGTGTTCCTCCGCTGCTTCCACACGAAGGTCCACCGGCCTCGCAAATCGGGTCTTAACTCACCGAACACTTAACTCAACGCGGAGAGAAGGGCAGCGACGAGTCGTGACTAATGGACGACGAGTTAAATATCTACGTGAGCAGCTTCCCTCCTTCTCGTCTTTTAGGGGCAAAGGGTTCCGTCCCCCCGGCTGTATTCTTCGATGCCGCCCCCCCCCCCACACACACACACATACATATTTATAAAGAGGCATATAAGCAGGGAATATATATATATGGCGTTTAAAATATTTCTATAAAGTCTTCAAAGAGTTCCTTCGTGTTCTGACATGGTTCCCAATCAGCCAGATTGATGTTGGGGCCCAGTTTGACTTGGGGGGGGGGGGGGGCAGAGCCAACCGGTTTTAATTACCATGAGAGCATTGGCTTGTTTCCCTTCCTCCTTTTCTTTAATGGACTTCACATGCAAATGACTTACAGCAAGGTCCTTTCCTTTGAGAGAGAGTGTGTTTGTGTGTGTGTGTGTGTGTGTGTGTGTGCGTCATAGTGCGTGCCACAAAAGACACCGGCTATTATCGCTGACGCATCTTGACGAGACTGGAACGTTTTGGGAAAACACGTAATTGCCTCGTCAGACTAAGCTGACATTTTACGTGGCCACGGCACCGGCTTCAAGGCCTGCAGGAAACCTCCATCTTCTTCTGAACCTGTTGAGTTGTTTCCTTGAAGATGAAGGTGTATTTTTTTTAAACGCGTGCAGCAAGTGCAAAGCGAGTAATCTGCCCTCGGCCTCGGTGGGGGCCGCTGAGGTCGGTCGGTGTCGGCGTCCATCTATCCGGAGGCGCTGATTGGTATGCGCGGGCCGTGAGGCCGCTCCGACAGAGAGGCCTCTACAGCGGGAGCTCGCTTGTATACGTTTGCTCTTAGTCCAGTCCGTGAGACTCACGCACAAACACACACACACACACACACACAGATCTTCATTTGGCGCATACATCATGCCCGCCGCGCCGACGCCGAGTTAAACGAAGGCCCCGCTGGCCCACGGTTAACCCTCTATCAGCAGACTCGACACATTTCCTTCTCTCAGAAGACGAGCCAAGTAGACACACACAACAGCTAAAGGAAATCTGAGGGAATTCTGAACCTCTTCTTCTCCCTTCTCTCTCCCTCTGCCTGTGGAGAACACTGGCAGGAATCAGGAGAAGAGTGGGGTTGCTAGGCGACAGGTTGTGGTTGCCATGGTGAATTTAAGTGGAACAGCTGGTCCAATCAGCATAAAGTGCGGGCAGGCGGGGGCAGAGCCAGGGAGGCTCATGCCAACACAGACAGACAGGAAGAGAGAGGGGCTGTTGAGGCATGCAGGAGAGGAGGGGAGGGGAGGAGGAGAGGAGAGAGGAAAGGAAAGGAAAGAGAAGATGAGATGACAGGAGAGGGTGAGAGAGGGAAGGAGAGGAGAAGAAATGACAGTGGAGGAAAGGAGGGGAGGATTAAGTAGAATAATACGTGAAGAAGACTCAGAGGACACTATGGGAAGGACGATGAAAAGTAAGAGGTCAGAAAGACGAGAAAAGGCCCAAACTTGGCGTGATCCAAACCTCAGATGTGATCGTGTGTCCGATGTAAAGGTCTACAGAGAAGCAGCGAATGACGAGGTGCTGATAACGATGAGGAAGGAGGGGGGGGTCATCGGTTGTCGGTGTTGATGATGATGATGATGATGATGATGTTTCCCTGTCTGTCTGCTCCGTGCTTTCAAGTGAGATCGTAACGATGACAGATCCTCTTTAAAATGATCACAATCTGGACTTTACCTCAATCATGAATCCTGGATGAGTCTGTGGAGTGAACGCTGTGCTGCTTCCTCGCATCGAAGGGGGCAACAATTCAAATATTATAAGAACTTGCCTCCACTCACTGGAACCTAAACTAAAACTTCAAATCTGGTGAGGGTTCAGGTTTCACAGCCGCCGGCGCTCTGACACTCGATCAGTCGATGACGTCAGCGTAGCGGCCCTTTAAGAAGGCGAGGCCTGCTCCCGCCGCCGTTGCTAACCATGCTAACAGTGTAAACAATGGCAGAAGTGCCACTCTCTCTCTGAGCGTCTCGGCACAGAGGGGGGGTGAGGGG